>NW_007728182.1:166868-169767 GCF_000696425.1 Galeopterus variegatus | reverse complement strand
AACTTACAAAAAGAAAAAAAAAAAGTGTCAGCCTGCATCCATTTGGTTTTGAAGTAAGCAGGTGTTTGCTCTTCAGAGTGCCCAAGGGCTACATTGTGGAATCTCTGCTGTTCATAACGGTTAATGTGGGGGTTTGATATACAAAAGGCAAAAGTATTAAAAATTTTCGTTCAAAGAGCTATACGTTTTAAAGTTTTAATTATGACAGGGTGTCTGCAGTTCAGGAAGCTTACTTCCACAGCATACATTATTCTTTAGTCATGTTGATCAAACAAGATAGCATTTTACTAAACTGACAGATTAGGAGAAAGTGAAGCGTAGGGGTAAAGACTAAGTTCTGGAGTCAGACGAGGCTGCTTGTAAGTCCTAGTTCTTGCCCTGATTAGTCATGGCAGCCCTCTGAGCTGCACTTGCCTCATCTAGAAGATGAAGGTCGTAATCTCTATCTCACAGAATCTTCGAGAGATTGTCCATTTATTAATTGATTTCTGTTAGGATTCAGAGAACAGTTACTGCGTGAAGCTTTTTTCAAAACCACTTTCCCGTCCATTTCTGACTTGCCATTCACATCGCAGCCCTGACAGATTTCCAATACTGCAAGAGTGCAGCAGTTTATCATCCGTGACATGGCTTTCTCCTTCTGATTACATGACACTGATAAGGAGCTTCCAGTTAAGAAGGCAGAGTTCCTGGCAAGCCCCTCTTAAAAGGAGTCGTACAGGCCTCACCATAGACGCAAACACGGCTCACAGACTAGCCCTGTCTCACCACTTTCCTGAAGTAGAAAAGGTCGCAATAATGACCCAGGCACTTGATGTCCTGGCTGCAGAGGGACACACTCACCCTGACTCCCACGCATGCACACACTTGGTGCTAGTGAGGCAATGGTTTGGACGCTGCTGTCTGGATAGCTATCTCTGGGAAGTATTTTGGAGCCAAGACCCCATAAACTCCACGGGTGAATGTTGCTCAGTCTGCTGCAGAGCTTCCATTGTGCTCCCCATGGGAGGTGCATGTTCTGATGGGCCTGGACCAGGAGATCCGACTTCTCCTAATTTATCAAAGCAGGAGCATAGACGCTCTTCTGCTTCTCATTTAGGGTGAGGAGGGGGGATGAGGACTCTGATCACGGGGCTGGGGCAGAATTGGAGAAGGAGAAAGCCTAAGACCAGAACCACGGTGGATCAGGAAGCTTAGGGCGCCCCAGCATTGTGTTCACATGGCCATATGTTTTTGGGAGATTTTTAAAAGAAAGAATTTGACTACAATTGGTTAAGAGTACTGTGTCTTTCCACTGTGACTTACCTTCTGTCGCATTTACCCACATGCAGGGTCACTTTAGAGCAGCCAGATGCATTTTGGGAATCAGGCTTAAGGGACGCTGAGTGGGAGATGCATTTTGTTTGGGTTTAATGAGATATATTTATGTGATTTATAGTCATTTTTATGTGTACATGGATCTGGTAGTTAGTAAAAATGTTATTTTTGTGGATTTTTATGATGCTAAGCTAGTTTTCAGTTTTTATAATTTTTAATTTTTGTCTTTTTTTTCATTCTAAAAAAATTCGCATTTGTATAATTCTGTAATCATAATTCATATTTTCAAAAACGGACCTCTAANGTGTCTTTCCACTGTGACTTACCTTCTGTCGCATTTACCCACATGCAGGGTCACTTTAGAGCAGCCAGATGCATTTTGGGAATCAGGCTTAAGGGACGCTGAGTGGGAGATGCATTTTGTTTGGGTTTAATGAGATATATTTATGTGATTTATAGTCATTTTTATGTGTACATGGATCTGGTAGTTAGTAAAAATGTTATTTTTGTGGATTTTTATGATGCTAAGCTAGTTTTCAGTTTTTATAATTTTTAATTTTTGTCTTTTTTTTCATTCTAAAAAAATTCGCATTTGTATAATTCTGTAATCATAATTCATATTTTCAAAAACGGACCTCTAATTGTATAAATTCAGACCCCCACAAATCTAGATCTGCCCTCTCACCCACAGACACTTCCTTCCTTTTTTTCTTTTTCCTCCTCCTCCTTCTTTCTCTTGTTTAGAAGCTAGGGCTTTGCAATATTTACCTGGGTTTCTGATTTCTTGCTCCTATCACTTCATTCATAGAGTCAAGGGGAAAACATTTCATGTGTATAGTGGATTAAATAAAATTTTATAGAGTGGCCTGACAACCCAAACACCGTGTAAAATGCTAGTCCCATAACTGGCTGTGTTCTGAGCTCTGAGCTGCCAACTTGGAGGACCTTCTGGATAATGACCCTCTCATGCTTGATCTGGCCTNCTCTGAGCTGCCAACTTGGAGGACCTTCTGGATAATGACCCTCTCATGCTTGATCTGGCCTCTAACCACATTCTCGCTCAGCCCCCTCGCCCCCAGGACACCCTGCACTCCTGCCCTTTCAATCAGTCCCCCGGCACAAGTATTTTTCACAGTGCGGCTTCTCTTTGCTCTTCTACTAAAAATGCCAACAAACTAAATCATAGGCTTTCTCCATCCAAAGTAAATAACAACTAGTGCATTCATGTTGAGGGAAAAGTTGCTAGAGGCAACAACTTAAAATTGTAAGAAAAGTCCTGAAAGTGAATAAAGAGACAGGAAAAGAATAAAACACAGAAAACTTACAAAAAGAAAAAAAAAAAGTGTCAGCCTGCATCCATTTGGTTTTGAAGTAAGCAGGTGTTTGCTCTTCAGAGTGCCCAAGGGCTACATTGTGGAATCTCTGCTGTTCATAACGGTTAATGTGGGGGTTTGATATATAAAAGGCAAAAGTATTAAAAATTTTTGTTCAAAGAGCTATATGTTTTAAAGTTTTAATTACGACAGGGTGTCTGCAGTTCAGGAAGCTTACTTCCACAGCATACATTATTCTTTAGTCATGT
>NW_007728182.1:162323-166176 GCF_000696425.1 Galeopterus variegatus | reverse complement strand
CTCTGAGCTGCCAACTTGGAGGACCTTCTGGATAATGACCCTCTCATGCTTGATCTGGCCTGTACCCACATTCTCGCTCAGCCCCCTCACCCCCAGGACACCCTGCACTCCTGCCCTTTCAATCAGTCCCCTGGCACAAGTATTTTTCACAGTGCGGCTTCTCTTTGCTCTTCTTCTACTAAAAATGCCAACAAACTAAATCATAGGCTTTCTCCATCCAAAGTAAATAACAACTAGTGCATTCATGTTTAGGGAAAAGTTGCTAGAGGCAACAACTTAAAATTGTAAGTAAAGTCCTGAAAGTGAATAAAGAGACAGGAAAAGAATAAAACACAGAAAACTTGCAAAAAGCAAACACAGAAAACTTACAAAAAGAAAAAAAAAAAGTGTCAGCCTGCATCCATTTGGTTTTGAAGTAAGCAGGTGTTTGCTCTTCAGAGTGCCCAAGGGCTACATTGTGGAATCTCTGCTGTTCATAACGGTTAATGTGGGGGTTTGATATACAAAAGGCAAAAGTATTAAAAATTTTCGTTCAAAGAGCTATACGTTTTAAAGTTTTAATTATGACAGGGTGTCTGCAGTTCAGGAAGCTTACTTCCACAGCATACATTATTCTTTAGTCATGTTGATCAAACAAGATAGCATTTTACTAAACTGACAGATTAGGAGAAAGTGAAGCGTAGGGGTAAAGACTAAGTTCTGGAGTCAGACGAGGCTGCTTGTAAGTCCTAGTTCTTGCCCTGATTAGTCATGGCAGCCCTCTGAGCTGCACTTGCCTCATCTAGAAGATGAAGGTCGTAATCTCTATCTCACAGAATCTTCGAGAGATTGTCCATTTATTAATTGATTTCTGTTAGGATTCAGAGAACAGTTACTGCGTGAAGCTTTTTTCAAAACCACTTTCCCGTCCATTTCTGACTTGCCATTCACATCGCAGCCCTGACAGATTTCCAATACTGCAAGAGTGCAGCAGTTTATCATCCGTTTAGGCACTAAGGAGACATAAAAATATTTGTTAAAATATGTTCTCTCCTGTTATCTTTAGGTTTGTTTTTGTGGATAAGTTTTCTTCTGGGAGTAATGGGAGAATAGGTTGCACTCAAAAGAAAATCCAAACTTGAACCGGGCCTGCCCGTCTCAGGCAGCACCACCTCAGCCGTTGCCTTCTGTACTCACGCTCAGGTCTACGAGCATGCCGAAGCCTTCCCACCCCCGGGCCTTTGCATGAGCTGCTCTCTCAGCTTGGATTGCTCTTCCCTAACTCTTGGCAAGGTTGACTGCTTCTCGCCCTTCACTTCTTAATTTAGGAGATGCTTCTTTAGATCCCTTCATCTTACAGAGACCCTTCTCTGTCATGCTCTGTCTCAGATCTGACTTTGCTGCACATCACACACACCACTGGACACTTGCCACACTGATGCATGTGTTTGCTTGTACTGTCTGCATTCCCCCCTCTCCATGAGAGCAGAGTCTTCGCTTGTCTTATTGGCTGTGAACTCCTGCTGCTTAGCACAGGGCCTGGCACATTCAGGTCCTGAAATGTTTTCTGAATGGCTGATAATGAATAAATTGGTGAAAAGGTAAAATGAGGTGGTAGGAGGAGGGTGGGTTACAGAGGATGGCAGGGTGAGGACCGTGCTGGGGGTAAATAAACTTGCTGGGATCTACTGCTTGATGGGCAATGACTGCAAACCAGTAATAATGAGAATGAAGGAGGAAGGCACAGGGAGAACGGGCCAGTGTCTGCTAAGTGAAGAGAAGCTTTGGAACCACCTGTTCCAGGCACCAATTTTAGCTTTTCAGTAGGAAACCAACTGTCCTAATTTCCTTACATGGTATAAGAAAAAAATAAATAAATAAACCATACACAATTCAGAATGTGGGAAGAGCCTCCCTGGAAAGTACTGCTACCGCTACCCTTAACCTCACCCATTCCCGAGGGAGACCCCCCACCACCTTATCCCTAACCTGAACCCTGCCTAACCTGGCCATGACACCAGTGGCATTTCTAGTTATTTATCATATACTAAAACTTGCGATTCCCAGTTCTCAGTGAACCAAAGTGGGGAGAGCCAATGTGGAGAAGTGAGGACTGTCGTCTTTGGAGTTGAGTGCTGGTTCTGCCACTTGGTAGAGTGTAGCTTGGACACCTCATTTAACTTCTTTTAGTCTTGATGTTCCTCATTTATAAAATGGGGATAGAGATGGTTCTGAAGATTAAACTGGGTAACATACAAGGAGCTTAGCTCAGTACCTGCACATGGTTAATGTTCAATAAAAAATCATTACTATGAGTCCTTCCAAACCACATTTATCTTTTAATCAGTCCTTGTGCTCATAGAAAGCTTAGAATGTAATCAGCAGAAATAAACTGAGACTACTAGAGCCAGAAGAAAAAAGAGTTTATTGGAAGGATATTAATAGCTTCAAGAACCGAGGGAAGAGCAACCAAACAGGCATTGGGAAAGATGAGAACTGGGGCAACTGGAGGTCTCAGAAGCAGGGACGTGTGAACCATCTTTTCAAGGAGCTGCTGCTGCTGAGGCTCAGCTGCCAGTGCTCTTGCTCTTGTTGGTTTAAATGCCTGGGACGGGGAATCAGATGACCAGCACTGAGTGGTCAGAAGAGTGGAAGTCTGGGATTGGTTGCCCCACCAAAGCCACATGGAGCTTGGGGGGACAGTCCTATGAGGACAGGATGCTGGGTAGACAAAACTACCTGTGCTCCAAGACACACTGCTAGGTGTTCCTGAGGACCTGCCAAGCAAACTTCTCTTGCCTGATTTTTCAGTGTCTTCCATGTCAAAATTTAATTGGCTCCTATCTTAACCCATCATCATTTCCTCTTGTCTTTCCGGGTAATCATTCCTTCTTTTGAATGACTTCTATAATATTGATTCACTGATACATTTATTTAGTCAACAAATATTTATTGAACACTTACAGGTATCAGGTTCTGTTCTGGGGGCTGGTTTCCCTCAGTGAACCAAAGAAACCACAGAAAGCCCATGCCCTCAAGGACTTACTTCCTAGTTGGGGGAGACAGACGGCCAAAAAGAAATAAATACATATCATGAAGTGGCAATGGTGCTGATGACCAAGTGAGAATGAGAACAATCAGAAGACAGGAAGGGAGTGTGGAGTGTGGGGAGTGTTGCTCAGATTGGTCATTCATGTTTATATGAGTCTGTCATTCAACTAATTTTTATTATTTTATTTCTTTACTTGCCTAAATGACTGTCTGGTTTCCCCCATCTGGACTGAGTACCTTAAGGTGCCCTAGCCCCTGCCCATGGTTAATGTGGAGTAATGTTTGTGGAATGACTGGATAAATACAGCCCTTACAGGATTCTGGTTTCCCCCATCTGGACTGAGTACCTTAAGGTGCCCTAGCCCCTGCCCATGGTTAATGCGGAGTAATGTTTGTGGAATGACTGGATAAATACAGCCCTTACAGGACGGCTATTGGATGATTGCGTTTTTATGCATAGGGGCTGGGCAGCCATTCTCCCAAGAAGGCATTGCAGGGGACCTGGACAGAGGGGGGGAGAATTACATCTGGCCTCTGCCCTCGTAGGTACTCTGTAACAGTTTTGACTGGTTAATTGGATAAATAAGCCACTTGTTTAACCCCTATTTAGCCAATTTCTCTTCTCTGGAATGAGGCTGGTTTCACTGTGTTTTTTTTTGTAACAGTTTTGACTGGTTAATTGGATAAATAAGCCACTTGTTTAACCCCTATTTAGCCAAACTCTCTTCTCTGGAATGAGGCTGGTTTCACTGTGTTTTTTTAAAAAAATGTTGTTATACATGATTTCTGAATTTACGACCAACACTGAGATATAAATGAGAAA
>NW_007728182.1:161088-162231 GCF_000696425.1 Galeopterus variegatus | reverse complement strand
AAAAAATGTTGTTATACATGATTTCTGAATTTACGACCAACACTGAGATATAAATGAGAAAAATATCCATCCTTCTGAGAATCATGGCCTCAGAAGGAATCATAGCATCTGAAGGAACCTCAGGAGAGCACCTAGCCCAAGTGAGGTTGTTCTGTGGATAGCAGTGGTAATAGCAATGGTCCTTGCAGGGAAGCTTGAATGCTACTAAATCATCTCTCCATATTTAAAGTTCATGTTTACTAAAGTGGAGAGGACTAATTCTAATTTAAGGACTCAGTCTAAATGTAGAAAACAAGACAATGGAATGCTATAAAATATTTTTATTAGACATTTGTGTACAGTCGAGCAGTGCTGACTGCATGGTGTTCGGACGTGGCCTCCACCTTAGCAGGACTCACGGCCTTTCACTGCACACCAGTGAAGGGGCTGCTTTGACACAGCTCTCTGATTCTGACAGGAGCTGTGTTTATAAATGGTCAGCTGTGTGGTGAGTATCTTTAGCTTATGCTAACTGGCCCTGGGAAGCTGAATATCATCTGTTTCCAGTTTAATTGTGTTTTGGAGCACGGTATATTTTTTTTCCAGATGAATAAATATTAAGCCTTTTCCACTTCCTGAGGAAAGTTAGGGTTGGATTCTGAAGTTAAAATTGCCAAACTTATTAAATCAAATTAAAACTAAATGTAAAGAGCTATTGACTCTATTTACAAGCATTTATTAGAATATACTGCTCAATGAAAATGCCGTGTTTTGGGTGAAAATAAATTAGATACCAATGCCCACAGATGAGAAACCATTTTATTTATCATTAGCATGAACGGGTGGTATGGCTGACTGACAGGACAGTTAGAAATAGTGGTTAAATGATGTTGGTATTACAGTGTCTTCATCTAATATTTAAAACTTTCAAAAGTCATTTCTCCCAAATGTTCTCAGACCTTCATATCTCCAAAAGTGCCTAACCCTTGAAATTTCCATATGCAAACCAAAATATATAAAGTATTTTAAGCATTATCACTCTTACAAAAGGATTCACTCCAGGTTGCTGAGAAAGCAAATTTGGCCAGCTGCATTTACTCGTTTGTTTATAAACCATAAACTTCCTGATAGAGATCTTAAAGGAAAAGTTAGGACCAACTTGAA
>NW_007728182.1:147086-160593 GCF_000696425.1 Galeopterus variegatus | reverse complement strand
AATAGATGTCAGAACTGGGAAGAATTTTGATTACATATCTCTTTCTGTGTATAGAGAGCTAGTGATGGTAAGTGATTGCTCCAAGGTCGCCCCTCTGCCAGGAAAATGGCCAAGGTGGGGTTACACCCCAGACTTCCTGACTTGCTGTGTTCTTTATACCTTATCCCCTTGTCTCTCTGAAGTGATCATTTAAATTAGCAAGATACATATGTAATTGTCATAGTCCATTCATGCTGCTATAACAAAATACCTGAAACTGGGTAATTTATAAAGAACAGAAGTTTATTTCTCACAGTTTTGGAGGTTGGGAAGTCCAAGATCAAGGTGCCTGCAAGTTCTGTGTCTGGTGAGGTCTGCTCTCTGTTTCCAAGACTGCACCTTGAATGCTGTGTCTTCACATGGAGGAAGGCACAGAAGGGCAAAAAGGGCCAAATGCTATGTGATGCTTCTTTTTTAAGGGCCTTAATACTATTCGAGGGAGGAGGTCATGACCTAAACACCTCCTAAAGGCCCCCTCTCTTAATTCTATTGCATTGGAGATTAAGTTTCAACATGAATTTTGGAGACACAAATATTTAAACCATAGCAATAATCTACAAAATTTCTCTTTTAATGAAAGCAGCTGTTATGTAAAAAATGGAATACTCTGTTGGTTATTTATTCTTGTGTTCCTACATGTACACACTTCTCTCACTCTACT
Organism: Galeopterus variegatus; assembly: GCF_000696425.1. Lineage (NCBI taxonomy): Eukaryota > Metazoa > Chordata > Mammalia > Dermoptera > Cynocephalidae > Galeopterus > Galeopterus variegatus. The sequence continues at coordinate 159,893 of NW_007728182.1, read as the reverse complement.
TCCATCAGTTTCTCATCAATCTCTGAGTAAAAGTACATGAGGTAGAGTGTGTTTCAGTGTACTTCTGTGAGCAAATCAATGAAACTTGTCTAATGGCACAGACAATATATAGAACTCTTCTCCTGGTCTCACCATGCTGACGTTGGCACCGCCAACTAGCTTGGTCTTTAATGGCCTGTGCAGACTGATGCTAGAGAAAGCTACTGGGGTCCTGTAACAGGTCAGCTCTAGTAACTGCTCGTTTATTCACCTTGTCATTTTAACCAAGTGCCTTTTTTTCCCCAGTAAAATCTGAAAGTCTAAAATGGAGTTAACTATATACACTTTAAAACATAAAACACTGTGAATTCATTTCAAGTTATTTCTTGTTTCTTTCAGATCATCTCAACTTTGGTCTCTTGGAACCACCCACTAGTGACAGTCATAAAGTAAGTATACATTTAAAATTTTCTTCATAGTCAGCTATAAGTGGAAATCTTGATTTTGTTCAATGACTTCACAAGAGACAGTTTTGTTCAAATATTTTATCAGTAAATAGTGGTGTAATGAATGGGAGTTTTGTATATAAAAAAGATATTAAGCTCCTCTTTAAAATTTATGAGAATGATAAATGGATGGAAATGACATAAATAAGGCACTGCCTATTACTCTTGAATATTACCTGTAGTATTATAAAATATATTTGTAGCCACTGAGTAAAGTGGTTTTTCTATGACATCTTCATCTGGGCAGCTGCCAGAGTTTCTCAAGGGGCACATTACAACACCTTCATGTTGAATTGGGCTGTAGTCCAAGAGGTATCTCATTTTCTTCATAGTCAGCTATAAGTGGAAATCTTGATTTTGTTCAATGACTTCACAAGAGACAGTTTTGTTCAAATATTTTATCAGTAAATAGTGGTGTAATGAATGGGAGTTTTGTATATAAAAAAGATATTAAGCTCCTCTTTAAAATTTATGAGAATGATAAATGGATGGAAATGACATAAATAAGGCACTGCCTATTACTCTTGAATATTACCTGTAGTATTATAAAATATATTTGTAGCCACTGAGTAAAGTGGTTTTTCTATGACATCTTCATCTGGCCAGCTGCCAGAGTTTCTCAAGGGGCACATTACAACACCTTCATGTTGAATTGGGCTGTAGTCCAAGAGGTATCTCAAATGGCATTAAGTATCCATTAACATCTAATGGACACAAAACATATACTTGCTAGAATATGAATGGGTGTGTTGATTAACTTATCTGTTCATGTGGTCCTCACTACTGTGAAGCAATGTGGAGCAATGGTTAGTGACCCAAATGTGGATTCAAATGCTTAACCCTGGCAGTGCTGGATGACTTTGGGCACATGTCCAAATCTCTCTGTGCCTTGGTTTTTTTCATCCATGAAATGGGGCTACTAAGACTGCCTATCTTGCTGTTGTCATGAGATTATTACAAGGATTAAATGAGTTAATATTTGCAAAGTGCTTAAGACAGTACCCGGGACTAGTAATCTCTGTAAAAATGCTTGTTAAATAAATTAAGGTAAATTAAGAATATAGGTACATCCCAAGTTTCCATATTTATAGATTGAAAAACTGGTTTAGTCTAGAAGCAATGACACCCCAGTAACTAAGCATACCTACTGCCCAGATATTGGTTTCTAATACTATTTTCAGTTAAAAGGAACCAGGGCTCCTTGGAGAAATGGCTGATTTAGGCCTGAGGTAGGAAAAATACAAGATAAACCCAGAGTACTTTGTAGTACCGGAAAGTAAGAAAGTTTAAAAAAAAATCCACAGCGATTGGGGTTTGTCAAAGGGATACTGGAGCCAACTGAAAGTGCTCCCAATGGTCAAAGTGAGAAAATTTGAGCAACAAGATAGATAGAAAGATAGATACATAGATAGATAGATAGATAGATAGATAGATGCATAGATAGATAGATAGATAGATAGATAGATAGATAGATAAAGTAGCATTGGCATATAACCTAAAGTATAAAATGCATATCTATACTGATATAAATAAATATTAGGTAAATAAATGAGGAGAATAAACAAATCTCCCATCCATGTGGAAGAATTCATTCATTTGGAGGAACTCCAAATAATGTAACTTCCAGGGGGGACTGCACACAGTGACTTTCTTCCAAAGAGAGCAATGTGCAAAGGGAGAAGAAAAAGAGGAACTTGAAGGTTGAGAATCCTGACAAACTCTACCTCGAGCCATGTGATCAAGGTTAACATGAACTATGATAAATCATATTCATGGTGGGCACCCTTGATATGATGAGACAAAAAGGATATTTTGTTCCTATGATCTTCTTCCTGAAAATAGATTACTTAAGTCTAATCATGAGAAAAACATAAGACAAATTACACTAGAGGGGCATCCTTCAAAATATCTGACCAGTACTCCTCAAAACTGTCAAGATCGTTAAAAATGAGAGAAGTCTGAGAAATTGTCACACCCAAGAGAAGCCTAAGGAGACATGACAACAAAATGTAATGTGGGATCCTGGAACAGAAATAGGACATTAGGTAAAAACTACAAAAATTTGAATAAAATATGGAGTTTAAATAACAATAATGTATCAATATTGGTTCATTAATTGTGATAAACATATCATACTAATGTAATATGTTAATATCAGGTGAAACTGGGTATGGGGTATACAAGAACTCTCTGTACTATCTTCACAATAATTCTATAAATCTAAAACTATTTGAAAATAAAACATTTATTTAAAAAAAAAGATGAAGTACACACATCAAAAACAGAAACAAAAAAACCCAACAAACAAAAAACTGGTTTGGAGGTATACTCTCCAATTTTTAAGTCCCTAAATAAAAGTACTCTGATATTTTAAAAGATGTTCAATCCAATTCATTTGTGTTTCAAGTCTCACACATGGAGAATTATATTTTACATTAAAGTTTTGAGTTGGATAAAGGTAAAAAGGTATTATGAATCTCAAGTTTTTGAAGTACCCTGGTATATATACATTTGTAAAGCATTCTGCTATATTTCTGAGTTCAAAGTGAAGTATGGCACATGCATTAGTTATATATATATATATTGCTACATAACAAATTATAACAAATTTAGTAACTTTTGTTATCTCACAGTTTCCGTGGGTCAGGAGTTGGGGGGTAGCTTTGCTTGGGCCTCTGCTTGGGGTCTCACAAGGGTGTAATCAAGGTGTTGGCTGGGCTGTGTTCCTTTGTGGAACTTGGGTCCTTTCTTCTAAGCTCACGTGGTTGTTGGTGGAATTCAGTTGACACTGTAGGACTGAGGTCCCCATTTTCTTTCTGGCTGTCATCTGGGGCCACTCTTACCCACAGTTCTTTGCCCTGGAGCATCTCACAGTCCTGTCACAAATGGAAGGAGAAGCCGCACTCCCATCCAGTAACGTGGAGTCTTATACAGTGACTAACCCAGTCAAGGCAGTGACTGTCCCATCACTTTGCTTTATACTGTTGGCTAAAAGCAAGGTCACAGGCTGTACCCCATGTGAGAGAATTGCACCAGGGCGTGACTCAGTGTGGACCACCTAAGGATGTGTCCACTACAACATGCGAGCTGTAAGACAGACACAGGGAGCTGGGCACTGGGTCGCCAGCACAGACGAGCCAAGGGAAGAAGGCAGGACATTGCGGTGCTTGCTCTTGCTCTCAAGCAAACTCTAACTTGAGGTAAACAGTTTTTATCCCCTGCCCCAACAAAGTTGTTCAAAAATATTCTGCAGGGTTACCACATGAAAATAAGGATTATTTGAAGATGAAGGAATCAGAGAAAAAATTTTGAAGATAGCTCACAAATACATCACCATTTCCCTGACTAGTCCTTTCTATTTACTTATTTATTTTTTAGCAGTGAAGGAATCTGCACAAAAATATGCTCCTAACTCCATGGCAACAATGTTTATGCACTTTAAGAACTCACTTTATAAAAGCTCAAATAACATGATCTCATTTTCAACTTTTCGTGACTATTAACTTTTTTCTGTTTTTGAGACTTAGGTTTTTAATATTTATGTTTTTAAATTCTGTCTGCTAATAATTATTAACAGAATGATACTGTTGAGATTATATATTTTTTTACATTTTACATGATGCTGCTAAGTTTGTATATCATTTTCCCTAATTTCTTTTTAGGAGTTCTGAATCCTTTTCTTATAAAATATTAAATACAGAAATACCGGTATTGCCATTTTGCTCCAGTATTTTGATCACCACACAGATTTTCAGAATGTTAATTTTTTTTTCCCTGATTGCTCCTTCGAACACCGAGCTGTCTCAGAATTCCTAATATTCGGGCATCAGAACTGCATTTGCCAAGTTGTTGCTTTCATCTGGAAATAAAGCACAAGCCTCCTTTGTTAGACCTGGTGTCTGATTGTGGGTTTGCATCATGTGGTCACTATGTCTGGGAGTACCCACAGTGGTTACTACAAACCTCTTAGGGGACTAAACCAGAGACCTTTGGTATTGATGTCTCAGATATGCAGCCACCTTGAAGAAAGCAGGTAATTTGTGGAAACACAACTCATTAGCAGCTAAGTTGAAACGAATAGGAAATACGTATTACAAAAATTCAATTAAGAAACTCACAGGAGGATGATTTCTTATGGCTCCTCTTCCTCCTCTTTTCCTCTGTCTTTTTCAAGTTTCTTCCTTCTTTTTTCTATTCACTCACAACAAGCCTTATACTGTAGCTATTGGTTCCTCTTATGCCAAGAGATACAAAGCGTTGTTATTCAGAATGGTGAGAGCTAATCACCTGTAGCTATTGGTAAAATAACTCATTTAGCAAATAAAAGTCAAAGCTTGCTTGCTTCCTTTCTTCCTTTCCTCCTTGGGGTTGTTTTCTTTGTAGGAATTAAATAAAGGGGTCTTTTAAAAAAATACAAAGTAAGTTAGAGTAAATAGAAGTAACCTTTCCTGCTTGCGAAGAAAGCGCAGTAAGTGAAAGCCCAGGAGAAGCACATTTGTCTTTGGCTGGAAGATCACAGAATAAAGTGATTCTTTTTCAGAGCTGAATCCACTGGAAGGTCATGGAGCTTGCGAAGAAAGCGCAGTAAGTGAAAGCCCAGGAGAAGCACATTTGTCTTTGGCTGGAAGGTCACAGAATAAAGTGATTCTTTTTCAGAGCTGAATCCACTGGAAGGTCATGGGATTTCTCGAGGTTTTTGGCCCTTGTGGTCATCAGATCTCTTTCCCATGGTTTTACATAAGCTTTACCATGAGTTTAGGCTGGCATGATGGCTTCGTCAGACTTATTTGCCATGTATCTTAATATATAAATCTGGTACATTCATCTATTGCTAAAATTCTGGATTTGTTTATTATAGGATTGGAGCAGCCATTAGATCTTTTAATCAGAACAGATGGGTCTATTTTGAAGTAATGCATTTTTTTTTTTCCTTTTTTTGTCTTTTTTCGTGTCCGGCAATGGATCGCAACCCTCAGTGTCGCGCCCGTACCGGACTGGGACCGGCAACGGGATCGCAACCCTCGGTGTTGCTCCCACACCTCGCTCAGCCAGTGAGCGGGAACCGGTCTGTATGTGGGATCCGAACCCTCGGCGGGAGCGCCGCCACGCTTTCCAAGCGGCGCACTGTAGCAGTGCACCACCGGGCGGCCCTGAAGTAATGCATTTTATAAATAGTATCTTCGTACATCATACCTGTCTTCAGATTTTGTTTCTTGACCAGCCTATCATTTTGCAGCATGGCAATTAAATCCACGTTGGATGTCCTCGTTTGGGAGTGCTGAGGTAGCATTTGGCTGTGGCAGTGTGGGAAGTCTTTTGGCATAAGACAGGCATTCACCAACTCATTTGCTATTTCTCTTTATTTGTTCTTGGGCCCGAGTCCCCACTGAAGCTGGTACTTCCTCCTCCTACTCTGAATTCTCCTTTTCTTGAATTTGCGACTACTCATATATTCTGTGCTTGCTCATTCCCTGTCTTGTCTTACTTATCCATTGTTTGCTACTGATACTTCTCTCCAGAGATTGTAAGCTCCTTGAGGGTGAGGATTCTGCCTTCTCGCCTTTTATGGCTTTGCAATGTTTGGTGTCCTTAGCCCACCTGCCGCCATCCCCTGACCTTCTCCTCTTACATCTGACCAAAACAGTGTTTCCTCAAGTTCAGTGGAGTGTGTACCTTCCATTTGCCTTGCCCTGTGCTCAGGGCCACAAGATGGAGTCAGCAAACAAAACATCCACACCTGTTGTATTCGTCCATTTCTGTTGCTTCTAACAGAATACCTGAAACTGGTTACTTTATAAAGAAACAAAGTTTATTTCTCAAAGTTTTAGTGGCTGGGAAGTCCAAGGTTCAGGGAACATATCTGGTGAGAGCCGTTTTCTTGGTGGCGACTCTCCATAGCAATGCAGGGTGTCACATGGTGATAGAAGGCTGAGCAAGAAAGAGCTAATTTTCTCACTCTCTCTCCTATAAAGTCATCACAGACACACCCATTACTCCATAAGCAGTCCTTACAATATAATTACTTCTCAAAGGTCCCACCTTTCAAATACCAAGATCGGATATTCCACCCTCTCAACACTGTTACAATGGAGATTAAGTTTCTAATACATGAACTTTTGAGGGACACATTTGACCCAAAGCACCGGTCTTCAGAACCTCCACTCAAGACTACTTTGCCCATCCTCGGCTCCTGGTCTCCTTCTAAGCATCTCTCCCAGGTCTCATTACCTCTCCTAGGGCATCATGTTCTAAGAGAGCAATGCTGAGGACCAGAGAAACTTCAAGGCCCAAAGTCATGTGCATCCAGTGATGAAGTTCTAGGCACTCTGATAGGCAGTGGTGGAGATATCTTTAACCCATCTTTGCTCAGCCTCCCTTAAGTCATATCACATAGGTGGATGCTACTGTGCTTGCTCACAGGTCTACTTTGCCTGGAAACTATTTAAAACATGGAAATGTTGATCTTTATCCTTAAGGGTCAAATAACCTAGTATGGGAATTAGACTATACTTGCCATGGAGGCAGACTAGTGTCCTCTTTATGAACCTTTCTAATCACATGATCCTGTTTCTAATTTCAGTTTTTCTACTTACCAGCTGTGTGGCCTTGGGCAAGTTTCTGAAATTTTTGGAGGCTCATCTTCTTCATCTGTAATACCAGATAACAGAGACTATTCTGAGGATGTTATGAAAATTATGTGAGATAATTGTATGCCATGTCCTATTCGGCACATAGAAAATACAGTCAGCTCTCCGTATCCATGGGATCCACATCTGTGGATTCAACCAACCTCAAATCAAACATGTAGCTAGGCCTACGATGGTTAGGTCTGTACTGAACATATACAGACTTTTTTTCTTACCATTATTCCCTAAAAAAATGTTGTAACAACTATTTGCATAGCATTTACATTTTGTTAGGTATTATAAGTAATCTAGAGATGATTTAAAGTATAGTATATGGAGGGATGTACATAGGTTATATGCAAATACTACATCATTTTATATCAGGGACTTGAGCATCCGTGGGTTTTGGTATCTGTGGGAGGTCTTAGAATCCTTCTCCTGCGGACACCAAGGGATGCCTCCTACCGAGGGGGAGGAGCCTGGAAGAGAGCGTCACAGAAGGGCAGTTCTTTGCCTCATAGGAGGCACTGAGTGCTGACCGATGTCTGTGCTTGCTCAGCCACAGGTACCCCATCCCCTGATCAATTCTTGGAGTGAAAAATATGAGTAGAACCTGTCAATAGACAAAATTATAAGGAATTTAGTTTAATGATCAAATTGGTTTTTCTAATTCTAGAATTTAGCAACATCTCATTGTATAAAATAAAATGGGTGTTTCAGTGAGCTGAGCAGAGGGGACTGGCTTTATAGGTAGAAAAAGGCGTAAGAAAGCAGCACAGAAAACAAAAGCATATTGGTCATTTCAAAGTTGATTTCCTTATAGGGTTAAAACAGAGGGGACGTCTTATCATGCTGGCCCAGGTAAACTGGGCTCCTCCTGATGGATTGCTATAACTGTCCTGTTTTTTTCGGAAAACTGGCCTGTTTCAAAGTTCTGTTTGATCATGTAGCAGTTAGCATGAGTGAATCTGTTCTCATTTGGTCTGGTCTGCTCAGCTGGGGCATAGTGCAAGAGCTAAAGTAATGGCCTCCCATAAATTCTTGTGTAACAAACCCATGCACATTATCACTCTACAGGTGAGGGGGAAAGGTAGCTTCATCCCTTACTGTAATTCTTTGTTTCCAAGTCTCTGTCCTCCCTTGGACTATGTGGTCCTCAAAGCTACCATCTGACTGTTCATTTCTTTGTCTTTGGGCTGTCGTCGAAAGTGCTTAATTACTGGTAGGAAGATTGAAAGGATAGAAGATGCCGGAGTTTACTGCACTAAATCTTCTAACACACAAGTGACCAGAGGAAGTATTTGCTAAAACTCGGTTCAAGTATGTGAACATATTTTTACTGCATGCAGAAACGTGATTCAGTCAAACGAAAGATGGAAATATTGTGGTTTGCGGCTCTCCAAAAGAACATGGTTTGTGGGGTTAGAGGAAGAAGTATGTGACTTAGGAAAGTTGCAACAGCCTTGAAAATGCTGGTTGTGGTGCATGAAAGAGGAAACAAATGAAACTGTCCTCCCCTCCACCCTCCCAGCCCCTAAGCATATATAATTGGAAGAAGAGTCTGTAAAAATCAAGCCTGCTGCCAAAAAGGACAAGTTGGCAGATTGGAATGGATCATTGCAAATTGCTGCAGCCACCTGGCATGTGATTTAACACTTCTCTGAGCTTTTATTGTTCCATGATATTTGGGGCTGAGTTTATTCCCATCTTATTGTCCATGGCAAAAGCAATGATTTTTAAAGAGGCTGTGTGTTTTCTTTCCATTCTTGTTTACACCTTGCCATCCTGCTGTTTACAAGATTGGTCTCTCACACTCTGCCTGAGGTGTTTTCTATTCTTGTGTAGTTAAGATTGCCAGAGGAGTTTTGTGAGTTGCTCTATTTTGAAGAATGGGGGAGCCACGCTGCCCTGTGGAATCCCAGCACGGTGTGGTGTCTCCCCAGTGAAAGAGGCATGAAGCTATTATGAATGTGTGACCAACTGTGAAACTTGGCACATTCAAGTATTTTAAATGCTTGAAAGTGCCTGTTGTGCATCTTGTTACAGAGATATAATGCCAGGCGTGCTTCTCATGTGGGCTGCTGCCTCCTTGGAAGTTGCCTGGAGTAGCATGACATGTGGTTTCTTCCCAAAGTGGAGCACTTGCCATTTTCTCCCCAGCACTGGGTGGGAAGTGAGGTCCTGTTGCCTCCTGCCCTCCCCTCCGCTCCTGCATCCTGGCCTCACTTTGGTCTGATCCCTCTCACCCATCTCAGTGGTTTCTGTGCCCTGTGTTCAGGTGATGCTCTGCCTGATCATGAAATTACTGTGGCACCTGGAACAAATAGGAGATGGAAACTGGAAATTGTGGATTTGATTCCTGAAGCATGTAATCCGGAAAGGTTGAGGGTGCCTGCAGAAGTTGCTTTGACCACAATTGCTTTAACTATAACTGCAATGGCTCCTGTCACCAAGAGGGATGGCCCTTGACACAGTCGTGAAGCAGGCCGTGTTTGGCCTTGCCCTTCTGAGCCTCTCCACAGCTCCATCCTTCCAGGGACTCGTGCATCCAACACCCCCCCACCCCCACCACCGCATCCTTCTCTGGTTTTGATGCCTCTATTTATCCCAGACCTTCCTTATCAAGTCAGCAGGACTTGATACTTCAGTCTCCTTCCCCTCCCACCCAAATTTCTAGTCCTAGATATTATTCTTTTAGGGTGCTCGCTAATATATAACATGGCTGGTATTGGATCAAAGATACCTATGCTGGGTGTGCTCCTCTAGGGTGGAAGGAATATAATGAAAAGCACAACTCACCAGGCCTCCGAAGACCTGGGTTTTTAATTCTAGTGTTGCCACTTATTGGCTGATGACCTTGGGTTATGTTACCTAACCTACATGCATATCTATGTCCTTACCCATATGGTGGAATTGGTTCCATGGTAGCATGTCCTAAATAACATGACACTTTCCCCTCCCAGGATTATTGTAACACTCAAATGGGATGAAGCAGTTGAAAGTTCTTTATAAATGAGAGAGAAGCTATGTACATGCAAAAGTAGGAAGGCAGGAAAGTGCCTTAACCCTGTCCAAAATGTGTAGCTTCTTGACAGAATGTGAGGTAGCAGAAAGCTTCAACCTGGCTTTTATATTTTCTATAATCTTGGTTTGTTTGAGCCTCTATTTTCTTATGCATACAAAAGAATATAATCAAACTTCGTAGGGTTATCATGAGAATTACATAAGGTGATGGATGTAAAGTTCCTTAGTGTAGTGCCACTTGGCACTTAGTAGGTATTTAATAAAATATTATTTCCCTTTTCTCCTTAAAATGTCCTTCAAGTAGTGACTCTAGAGAGGCTGGCATGTGAGTTTCCACATGCTTCAAATCTACCTGTGGATGAGGTAGATCCAAGTCATTGAAAATGCTACCAAAGCAGCCAAGAGGAATGCTCTAGTTCAGAGGTAACATGAAATAAATGTATAACCATTCTCTGAAATGGGGACAGGCGCTCATAATGCAGAGGGTGTCACGAGGCTGGGACTAAGGGTTGATGAGGGAGGCAAGGAGGGCACTTGCTTTGGAGCAAAATTAGAGGGCACTGGAAACTTCATAATTAAGATAAATAATATTTAGCGTGATATTTTTAAAAAGTCAAATGAATGCAAAAAATTCGTGATGAAGAAAAATATCAAAATTTTAAATGAAGATGGAATCAGTTACAGTGCGGTGCAGAGCCACATTAGACCCCAGGGCAAAAGGAAAAAATCTGCGCTAGTGATTCTGTTTCTGTTTACAATTTTGATGTTTTATTCATCATGGATGTTTTTCATTCATTTTGATTTTTAAAAATATTGTCTTAAAATATTATTTATCTTGATTACTGCGGGATTTTTGGCATTCCCTTAAATTCTGTACCCAAAGCGAGTGGGCTACTCACCTGTCTGGCCTCACCATGCTCCCGCCCTGGGGTGATGTCCACTGGGCTGGGAGGAACATCACAGAGAGACCTTCAAGTCCCCTCTCCTTATTTTCATTTGACCCCCTCTGAGGTCATGAGTTTGGTTTCAGTATAATCTCATGAAAGTAAAAGAATATACCAACTGAAATTCCAGTGTTCTTTCTAATCAAGTGACTGCAATGAAAGAAAACATGAAGTAGTTCACTCATCAGAAGCTTGATTTAGGTTTGGGGTCAGCAAGCAATGGCTGGCTCCTGTTTTTGTAGTGAAGTTTTGCTGGCACATAGGCCTGCTAGTTTGTTTTTGTGTCATCCATGACTGTTTTTGTGCCACAGAGGCAGAGTTGAATAAGTTGCAACAGAGACTGTATGGTCTGCAAAGCTGAAAATATTTACTATCTGGCCTGTTACAGTAAAAGGTTGTGGACCTATGATTTAGATTATTAAAGCACTCAGATGTTCTTAGATCAGAATGTGGGTTTGGCAGCAATTTAGAATCTCTAGTTATTTGGAGATTTACGTAACAGAGAATTTAAGGACGTTTACAGAGAATATTATAACCTTCCATCTGGAAGAAGTGGGGCAAATGGGGAAAGGATCAGAGTTCAAACAGTAAATCAAGAGAGGCAGCAGTTGGTGGGAGGGTCTGAGTCTGTCCATGCCCCTTGGAGTTTTATCAGAGTCCAGCTATGACTTGACATCACAGAGATATGAGATACTTATGTGAACTTGACATTGCCCATAATTGGCAGTAGGCAAACAATGGTTTTGTGGAAAAGTGCATTCATTTGCATTATCACATAAATAACTCATGGATTTAATGACTTCATTCTGTAATTGTTGTTAACGTCAAACTGACTTCACTAAATCAGCAAGCATGTAGTGAGTGTCTATTTTTGCAGAAACTGTATGAGTCATCTTCAAAGTAGTCTACATTTAAGTATGAGTGTGAGCAGTTAGAGATAGGAAGTCCCTGGAATCATGATCCAATGTTTCTCAAGTTTGGGGTGCATAGAAGAGACCACAGGGAGATAAGAGGAGAAAGATCAACTCATGGAAGGCCCTGACTGCTGGCCAAGGAGCATGAACTTTAACCTGTAGCTAGTAGGAAGCTTCCTTGATCAGGGAAGTGGCATGCCGGTACCTGTGCTTTAATTAGGATGTTAATTGAGCGGTAGTGTGTGGCAGGATGGAGGGTGCATGGGAATAGGAGTAGAGGGACTAGCCAGAAGGGAGTATCAATAGCCTGGTATGGTTTGTAGTTGTACAGAAATGACGGAGTCCTCAAGTCGGTGATATCTATGGAAATAGAAGGAAAGGCAGATCTGATAGCGCTGGTTCGGGTAAAGCCAACCAAGGTTCAGCTACTTGATGAGGAAATTTCCTGGATTTGGAACTGCAGTGACTGGGAGGCTGAAGAAGGTATTAATAGAAATAGAGAGGCAAAGTTGAGAAGCGGGTGTGGGGGTCAAAAACAAAAAGTTCAGTTTTATATATAATAAATTGGAGGTGCTGTATAATACAGAGGCGAAAACAGAGAAATGCATCAGAGAGAGGCAGAGAGAGAGAGGAGAGATAGAGAGGGAGACAGAGATTGTTGCTAGAGATGAAGATTTAGGAATTATCTGAGAAAAGATAATCATTGAAACCAGGGGCATAGTAAACATCAAAGGAAAAAGTTAGAGAAAGGTGATGAACTCTGAAGAAACAACTATGGTAGGGCTGTCAAAGAAAAAATAGGAAGCTCAGGGGC
>NW_007728182.1:143105-145544 GCF_000696425.1 Galeopterus variegatus | reverse complement strand
CGAGTGTGCTCCTCCTCATTGGAGTCGTGGAGGAAGGAGGAGGAGATGGACAAAGCTGTGCTGATTTTGAGAGTAGGGAGGGAAAGAAGGCTCTGTATTTCTTTTTGCTGTTGGACTATGCTACTGAGAGTACGTGTCGTAAGGGAGGGATTCGAGGAGCAGGAAGGGAAGGTTCGGGCTCAGAATACTGCCTTTTTGCTGATTGTGCAGGACAGATATGATGAAGAGCTGAAAGGTGCTTATAATTTTCCTAAATGGGAACAATCTCTTTTCCTCATCTTGTGTCTTTCTTCAGTTCTAGCGATCCATATTGATTCATAGCATAGTTGAATTGCTCATTAGGGAAGGGAAAATAACAGGGACAGAATTGAACAGACTTGCTCTCCTCCATTTTGCTAAACCAGTAAACCCTGGCCATAAAAGAATCAGGGGCGTTTATCCACATCCCCAGTCCTGGAAGGGTGCAGCAGGAATGTGTGCAGTAGGCATTTTGGGGGACATGTGGAAATCCTAGTCTGGAGTTTCTGTCCACACCATGCAGATTATGTGATGTGGGGTTAATGGCTTTGCCATGTCACATCCAGCATACCAGGCACTCACAGATGTACAGGTGACACACACAATCTCAGCCACCCTTCTGCTCTCTAGAAGCTGAGGTCAACAGGTGGCCAGGCTATTCTGAAAATGGGAATGGATGAGGTGGAGGAGCAAAGCAGCCTGCAGTCTCTTAGCTACTTTTCCTCTCAGCTGGCAAGAGCAAAAACATGCTTTGCAGCACAGGGAGGGAGCCATTAGCAGAGCTGCGAAGCCTGAGAGAGCTGAGAAAGAGAAAGAGTTATTTCAGGAAGGGGTTGGGTGGTGCTGTGTCTGCCTAGGGAAGCTCTTCAGTGCCTCCTCCTCCTCCAGAGAACATTCACATTTCCAGCCCCTTCTCCACAGCCCCCCTCCCCCTGCCCCAAACACAAAAGCCCAAATGAAATTCCTAAAAGTAGACTACTGCTGTCTAGTTATTTTTAGTATCTGCTGTTAGTGTTTATCAAGCTTTTCAGTGTTAATTTGTCCTCCCACCCGTTTCTCTTCCTGCCTCCATTTGCTGGGCTTGGGATGGAATGAGCACAAGGAGCAGCTGGTGACCTCGTGGAAATATGTCCTAGAGAGAGGAGACTGTGAACCTTTCAAGTCAACCTCCCCCACCCTCTCCTTGAAGAGAAGAAAGAAAGATCTCTACTCCATGCGCCCTAGAGAGCAACACGACTGCTGGTGGAAGTGAACGCATTAGAATGTCTAAGTGGTATTCAGTTAGGTCAAAGGCCCGGCCAAAGAGCTTGGTCAAGGGAATCCACATATGCACAAAATGTCACAGTGAAGGCAAAAATGTGTCAGAGGCCAGATAAATAAGCAGAAATCTGATGGAATATGATGCCAGAGGAGAGAAAAGTATAAAAATCCATGCAAGCAGTTAGGGCTTTGAGGGAGGTGAAGAGCTGGAGTAGGGTGGGGCAGGGCTGGGATTGAAAAAGCTAGAGGAGGAAAGCTCTGTAGCACTGTGCGCTGCTTATGCCTGCCTCAACTGCCTGTCCTGTCACCTGGAGGCAGCCGCGCCCAGAGCAAGCACATTGCTCTGTGGAGGAACTCCCGGGGCATATTCTAACAGAGGACTGTTGAATGGAAGTGGATCATTCCAAATATGAGTCCCATCAGTCTGCATGGTTATCGAACCCTTGCTTGCTCATCAATGTATTCATTTATTAAGAAGCACAGAGGAGTCATTTCCTTTTGCAACTACAAAAAAAGTATTGGCTTGATTTTTTCATTCTTTTTTACTTTATTATCTTTTTCAGTTTCTAGGAAAAGATAGTAAATGAAGTAAAAAAACAAAACAAAACAAAACCTCAGTGGATGCGTTAACAGCAAAATGGAGGGGGCAGAGGAAAGAAACAGTAAATTTATAAATAGAGTAATAGAAATTAAGTAGACCGTAAATGAAGACGAAAGAGAGAGAGAGAGAGAGAGAGAGAGGGGACAGGGCCTTGGGGACCTATGGGAATATAAAAATTTTTTAACATGTGTATCATCAACATCCTGGAAGGAGAGGAGAGAGAGAGCAAAGCTAAAAAAGTATTCAAAGAAACAATGGCTGGAAAACTTCCAAATTTGGTACAAGATATTTACCCACAGAGTCAAAAAGGTGAATGAAACCCCAAAAAAGATTAACCCAAAGAAATCCATCCTAAGACAAATCAAGAAACTTCTGAAAAAAAAAATCTTAAGAGCAGCAAGAGAGAAATGACACCTTATTTACAGGGCAGAAAACAATGAGAATGGCAGTGGATTTCTCATCAGAAAACATGTTGGCCAGAAGGAAGTGGCACAACACTTTTCAAATGCTTAAAAAAAAGAACTGTCAACCCAGAAGGAAAAGAGAGAGAGAGAGAGAGA
>NW_007728182.1:139020-140712 GCF_000696425.1 Galeopterus variegatus | reverse complement strand
GCAAAGAAAATTAAAGGGACAGAGAGGGACATTACACAATAATAAAAGGACCAATCCACCAGGAAGACATAGGAAACATACATATTTTGCATGCAAATCCTAAATATGTACCAAATTAGAGCTGTAAAACATGTGGAACAGAACTGATATAACTGAAAGAAGAAATAGACAAATCCATAGTTAGAGTTGAAAACCTCAACCCAACTCTCTCAACAACCGATTGAACAGCTAGACAGAAAACCAACAAGCATAGAGAAGAATGCAACACTATTAATTAACTGAATCTAATTTACACTTATAGAATCCACCCAACAACAGCAGAATAGACATTATTTTCAAGCACTCACCAAATATCTACCAAAATAGATCATAAACCATAAAACAAACCTCAACAAATTTAAAAACATTGAAATTATACAGAGTATATTCTCTGGCTACAATGGAATCGAACTAAAAATTCATAACAGAAAGATGACAGAAAAATCTCCAAACAGTTGGAACTAAACAACAAACTTCTAAATAATCTGTGGATCAAAGAGGAAGTCTAAAGGAAATTTTAAAAAATACAATGAAGTAAATTAAAATGAAAATACAACATACCAAAATTTGTAAGACTCAACTAAAGCAGTTCTTAAGGAAATTTAAAGCACTAATGTAATGCTTACATTAGAAAAGAGGAAAAGTCTCAAATCAGTAATCTAAACTCCCATCTTAAAAAACTAATTTTTCAAGAAACTAGAAAAAAAAGAGCAAAATAAACTCAAAGCAAGCATTAAAAGGGACATAATAAAGATAAGAAAGAAATTAATAAAATTGAAAAGAGAAAAACAATAGAGAAAATAAATGAAACAAAAAGCTGGTTTTTGGATAGAATCAAAAAAATCGACAAACTTCCAGCAGCACTGACTGACAAAGAAAAATAGAAGACACACATTATCTATCTCTGGAATCGAAAAGGAGATATCACTACAGACCTGTAGACATCAAAAGAATAATAAAAGAATATTACAAACAACTCTACACATATAAGTTTGACACTAACAGCATGATCTATAAAAGAAAAAAAAAATCAATAGATTGGACTTCATCCAAACTAAAAATGTTTGCTCTATGAAGGATTCTGTTAACAAATGAAAAGACAAGCTAGAGACTGGATGAAAATATCTGCAAAACACCTACCTGACAACGGACTCATATCTAGATGATATAAAGAAACTCAAAACTCAACAGTTTTTTTTTTTTAAACAAACAATCCAATTAGAGAATGGGCAAAAGAGATAAAGAGGCATTTTACTGTAATGAATATTAATTTTTTTGTCTGAAATTTTTTCCAAAGTTTATTAGAATTTTTTTGTGACATAGTTGATTACACATATGTGTGGGGTACTGAGTTGAATATCATTTAGATAGCAAATGAACACATGAAAGAGGTTCAACATCACTAGCTGTTAGGGAAATGCAAATGAAGATCATGATAAGATAGCACTACACGCCTATTAGAAGAGCTAAAATAAAAAATAATGATAATGCCAAATGTGGAAAAACTGAATTCTCATACATTGCTGGTGGTTAAAATGGTACAATCAGGGCCGGCCCGGTGGCGCACTGATACTGGCTGAGCGAGGTGCAGGAGCAACACTGGGGGTTGCGATCCCGTTGCCGGTCCCGGTCCGGTACGGGCGCGACACTGAG
>NW_007728182.1:133545-138449 GCF_000696425.1 Galeopterus variegatus | reverse complement strand
GTACGGGCGCGACACTGAGGGTTGCGATCCGTTGCTGGTCACGAAAAAAAAAAGACAAAAAAATAAAAAATAAAAAAAATAAAAATAAATAAAAACTAAATAGACACTTACTATATGACCCAGCAATCACTCTCCTGGGCATTTATCCCAGAGAAGTGAAAATTCATATCCACACAAAACCCTGTATATAACTGTTCCTAGAAGTTTTATTTGTAATACCCCAAAACTGGAAACAAAATGTCCTATAATAGGTGTGGTTGAACAAACTTGGTGCTTTCATACCATGGAATACTCAGGAAGGAAGAGGAACACACTACTGATACATGCAATAACTTGGTTGGATTTAAAGGACATTTTGGGCTGGCCCCATGGCCCACTCGGGAGAGTGCGGCGCTGGTAGCGCCAAGACCGTGGGTTCGGATCCTATATAGGGATGGCCAGTGCGCTCACTGGCTGAGCGTGGTGTGGACCACACAGTGCCAAGGGTTGCGATCCCGTTACCGGTCAAAAAAAAAGAAAGGACATTTTATGGTCAGTGAAAAAAAAATATCAAAAGGTCACATACTGTATGATTCTCATTATTAACATTATAGTAATGATAAAATTATAATGATGAAGAACAGATTAGTGGTTGCAAGGGATGAGGAACGGAGGGAGGCCCAGGAGGTGGGTATGGCCATAAAACAGCAGTAGGATGGAGTTCTGTGTGGCGATGGAATACTTCTGTGTATTGACTGCAGTGGCAGTTACATGAATCTACACATGATAAAATGAAATAGACCCGTAAAAAAAGTCTATTACATATGAGGGGTCTTCAAAAAATTAGTGGAAAGATTCACATTATCTTTTAATTCTATTTTTCCATGAACATTTTGAAGTACCCTCATATGCCTAAACAAAAATATTATTCAGTCTTGCTATTCTTGGACTTTATAAAAAAAGTTATTATTCATATGTAGATGGATGATACTTGCTTTCTTTTATCTATTATCTTTCTTCTTCTTTTTTTTTAGAAACACTTTTTTTATTTTGGAAGGCTCAACACAAAATATGCAAAATCTTTAGATTTTTTAGTTTAATAACATGGTTGTTCAAGAAAATAATATGCTTTAAGCATTCGCAACATGACCTCCCACTAGAGTTTTTGTCGATTATATTAATGACTCAGATGGTCACTTTATCTGGTTCTAGCTCTGATACAAGTAGATAGATGATAGATAGATAGATAGATAGATAGATAGATAGATAGATAGATAGATAGATGATAGATAGATAGATAGATAGATACATAGATAGACAGATAGATACATAGATAGTCAAATAAATTCCAGCTCCCAAAACTAGTGTTGTAATTCCAGTGAAGCCACAGCTAAAACTGAATGGCACCTTTACAAGACTGGTGCCTTTTAAACGAAAGAAGATGTGTATGTGCCTTTGATGCTGTGGACCGCACACAGAGCAGAACATAAAATATTCCTTCCACCACTTCAGAGGGATGCACTGTACTTACTGTGGCAGCCAATAATGCTTCCTCCTCTTTGAGTGCACATCCCTTATCTTTTATGTTTCTTAAGTTTCACCCAAGCTGAATATGCGTCTGTGATTTATTTATGTACCCTGATGTATAATATTCCATCGTATGAATATGACTGAATATTTTGGGGTTTTTTTTTTTTTTTTGGTCTTCTGCTGATGGACATTGGTGTTAAATCTAGCTTTTTGTTGTTTTGAATAAAGCTGTTATAAATACTTTGTGCATGTCTTCTGGCACAAATATTCAAGAGTTTCTCTAGATGTCTCCATCTGTTTGTGCAGCTATAATAAAATACCTGAGACTGGACAGTTTGTAAATAGTAAAAATTTATTTTTCACATTCTGGAGGCCGGGAAGTCCAAGGCACTGGCAGGTTCATTGTCTGTTGAGGCCAGGTCTCTGCTTCCAAGATGGCACCTTGTTGCTGCATCTTCTGGAAGGGACAAACACTGTCCTCATATGGCAGAAGGGCTGAAGGGCAGAAGGGCAAGTGGGCACTCCCTTCAGCCTCAAGCCCTTTTATAAGCATAATAATCCCATTCATGACTGCAGAGCCCTCATGATTTAATCAGCTCCCCAAGGCTCCACTTCTTAATACTGTTGCACTGGGGATTGAATTGAAACATGAATTTTGGAGGTAACACCAACATTCAAACCATAGCACTAGAGAATACAGATAGGAGTAGATTTGCTCAGATGGAGGTTATGTGATTCTTTAACTTTATACGGTAGAGTTAAATTGTTTTCAAGTGGTTATATCAACTTATACTCCTGCTATCAGTTTAATTTGCATTCTCCTGATTGTAAATAAGGTTGCTCATCTTTTCGTATGTCCATTCACTATTCTTGTTTTTCTCCTCTGTGGCATGCCTGTCAGATCTGTTGCTCATTTTTCTATTGTGTTGTCTTTTCGTGATTGATTTGTAACATTTCTTTATATAATCTGAGTACTGGTCTTTTATTTGTTTTACACGTTACAGACATCTCAGATATTGGCTTATCTTTTTGCTTTCTTTATTATACCTTTTGATGAATAGAAGCTCCTAATATTATAGTTGTAAATTTATTGATCTTTCCTTTTATGGTTAGCACTTTTGTGCCATAAAAACTCCTCTCCCATTTTGAGGTCAGAAAGGTGTTCTCTTACATTTTCCTCTAAAAGTTTAAACCTTTTGCTGTTCAAAATTAAATCCATAATCCCTTTAGAATTGATGTTCGGGTATGGTTCATCCTTTATTTTTGGCTCAGAGAGTTATTCCAACCTTCATGACAGCCCTGTCATCTTTTAGTAACAGAGTGAATGAGAAAATCAAGGAAGAAAACCTTCATCCATGGCAAGATTTGGGAAGATGGCTAATTCTCCCTTAGGCAGCCTTGAAAGAAATGTAGGTAAAATGACCCCGGTTTCCTTTACTGTAGCCAAGGCATTTTCACTTTAGAAATTTGCAAGTGCTTCAATGTCACATGTTAAAAAGTTAAAAAAAAAAAAAAAAGGCAACGAATTCTCTGTCATCGTTTGAACTATGCCTCAGATCATTCAAACAATCTATTTGTTGAGAAAGAAAGCATAAATTTAAGATGGCTGTATAGTATTCAGAGTACAGGTTCTGCTTCGGGAGAGGCAATGAAGTTTATTGGAAATATCACTGGTCAGCGAGTCAAGAGGCCTGGGTTTAAGCCTTGATCTGTCATTACCTGGTTGTGAACCTCTTTGTATCTGTTAGGATTATGTTCAGTGGTCTGTAACAAGAACGCTTCTACAGTGGCTTAACCAAATAGAGTTTATTTTTTCTCTGATTAACAGCTCAGGAGCAGGCAAGCCAGGCCCAGTGTAGCGGCTCTTTCTTTCAGGGTAGGCTTCAAGCATGTACTGTTGTCCTTGTGCTTGTTACTCCATGACTGTGAGACATAGCTCTCTTCCTCCAGCATTGTATCCGTGTTTCAGGCATGGAGAGAGGAAGGGCGAAGAACAAAAAGTGAGTGCCAGAACCTTTTTTAAAGAGATTTTCCAGATGTAACTTTGGCTTCCATCCCAGGGCCAAAACTGTTCCACCTGCCCAATATCCTTAGGTATAATTTTAACATAGCAAATTTCCATCCTGAACAAAACCAAGGTTCCATAAGGAAAAAGAGCAGACTGGGTGTTGGACAGGCAACTGGCAGCATCTGCCCCACTCTCTGAGCTTCCAGTGGGAGTGCCTGCCCACTGCTGGCAGGGTTGTTTGGATGACAAACAAGATGAAATGCAAGCGTATTTTGTACATGATGAAATATATTTCATAAACAGAGTGGAAATATTCTGAACTGTTTTCTCAGAAAGCAAATCCAGTGTTGACAGAAAGTTTGACTAAAGGTGAAGCCTTGAGTAATCAATGTTTATGGAACCTCAGCTCATTCTTTTTCATACATCTTCAGATAACCCAAGTACTGGGTTTTCATGGATACACATCCTCAAATACCAATCTTCAGATTATTGTTGAGCACTGTTGTGGTGGACATTTGTTGATTCCCCCCCACCCCATGTTCCTTTCCCCTTTCCCTTTCCTCAATGTACCCTGAATGTCTCCCCATGTGAATTTTGTTTGGGTTGACCCTAACCTCACCTCCAGGGATAAGCCTTAATTAGACTAAGCCATTCAGCATATTAGACCCCAAAGTACAGTGACTGATTCAGTGATGGGCCATCTGAGTGACCTCAGAACTGCTGTTGGGACAGCCATGATGCTGCCTCTGTCCTCTCGGATGATGAACTATGACCTTGAACTATTGTAGCCATTTTTTGTACCAAGAGCAGAGCAGCCTGAGGGTAAAGTCAACCCACAAGAAAATCTGTGCCAACAGAATTGCAGAGAATCAAGTGATAATAGCAAGCCTCTCATTTCCAAAAACTAAGCCTACTTTTGGCTTTTCCACCCCAGCTCAATGAGCTAAAATATTTCCTTGGGTTTTCTTCTTTTTCTTTGAAACATTGATTTTATATATTTATCATATATATTCATTGATAATATTTACTTAAACATTGATTATACAGTTTCTCAAATCCCCTAAACATCTAGATTAAATCATACAGCTAATATTTTGTCTTCTTTTAAATGTTGTTCAAGCATCTTCAAAACAGACAAATCGGCCCGGTGGCGCACTGGATAGTGCACCGCTTGGGAAGCGTGGAGGCGCTCCCGTCCGAGGGTTCGGATCCCATATGCAGACCGGTTCCCGCTCACTGGCTGAGCGAGGCGCGGGAGCAACACCGAGGCTTGCGATCCCGTTGCCGGTCCCCGGTCCGGTACGGGGGCAACACTGAGGGTTGCGATCCATTGCCGGACACGGAAAAAAGACAAAAAAAAGACAAAAAAAAGACAAAAAAAAGACAA
>NW_007728182.1:126133-132567 GCF_000696425.1 Galeopterus variegatus | reverse complement strand
AAAAAAGACAAAAAAAAGACAAAAAAAAAAAAAAAAACAGACAAATCTATCATTATGATCACCAGTCTTCCTGTTACACTTGCATGTAGGCTTCAACAAAACTGATATTGTGGATTTCTATTCATTTCTTCATTATTTCTATACTTGTGTTATAATTTCCTGGGGTCACAGTAATCTTGTGAGACCTGTGTGGTGCCTCAGTGCTCCTCCACCATGGCCTCTCTGTCCCCAAGTGTGCCACATTATTTAATAATCTAGCTTGAATTTCCTTAAATTATGGTGGCTGGCTCCATCTGAGTTGGATTTTCTGTTACTTTTAACCAAAAAAATTCCTAAATGATAAGTTTCTATATATATTCCAGGGAAAAGATTACATATATTATTTTAATATATTATTTATTATTTTAAATAACATATTTAAAATAATATATTATTTAATATATTATGTATGTATATATTTACATGTAAATGAGTTTATTCTGAAGTTTATGTGAGTAATCCTTCCTGGATTAAGGCCATAGGCCTGAATGTTACTAAGAATGCCTGTTTCTCTCTAGTAAATTGCATAGCATCTGTCCAAAGCATTTTAGACTGTGAAATGCTGGGACCCAATTCCTGCTTTTGGGGGGACTCTGCCTACCCCTGTGGTATATGATTCACCCCGAGTACTTTGAGCCAAAGACCAATTAGGCAGAGAGTAGAAAAAAGAAACTCAGTTTCTCCCACTATACTCTCACAACATGCTTCTGATACCAGCTGGGTGGAGATTTCTCCCCACCTGTAAGCAAGCAATTCATTCTTCACCAGACATCAACCAGCTAGGTGCCCTTTAGTTTAATTCTGACACTATCTACTTGGAGACAGCATCAGATCCCTCAGTCCCCAAGACTGCCCACACTTCAGATGCTGGTCACAAGTCCAGGCTTCTGGAATTTCTGAACAACCAGCTGTAAATTGGGGTTCCCACAACCCCTTCTTCAAGTCTGATTAATTTGCTAGAGCAGCTCGCAAAGTCAGGGAAACACCTACTTAATGTTTACCTGTTTATTACAAAGGACATTTTAAAGGATACAAATAAACAGCCAGATGATGAGGTACATAGGGTAAGGTCTGGAAGGGTCCCAAGCACAGGAGTTTTTGTCCTCATGGGGGTGCACCACACTCCCAGTACATGGATGTATGGGCCCCCATGCGTTTGCTATTTGCGAGTTCTCAGAACCCAGATTTTTCAGGTTTTTATGGAAGCTTCATTACATAGGCATGATTGAATAAGTCATTGGCCATTGGTGATCAACTTAACCTTCAGCCCTTCTCTCCTCCCTGGAGGTTGGGGGTGGGGCTGAAAGCCCCAACCCTCTAATCTTGCCTTGGTTTTGTGACTAGCCCCGTCCCAAAGCTATCTAGGGGCTGCCAGCCATCAGTCAACTCAGTAGTATGCAAAAAGGCATCACTTTGGAGAATCTAAGGATTTTAGAAGTTATATGCCAAGAAATGGGGATGAAGACCAAATGGGTATTTTACAATATCATAGGCTGAAATATGTCAGTGTTCTTGTAGGTGTGCTTCCTGTTTCCTGTTTGCAAGGGCAAATTCAGAAGAAATAAAAGTGACAGCTTTACCCATACTTCTTATTCCTCTATCAAATGTTCAAGTAAAATATTCATTAATTATGAGTGACCTCAGTTGTAGGGCTGTTGACCTGCTGGTGACAAAATCTGTCATGATTCTGAAGAAGGCTCTGAGTTTGGAGGTGCTATGTGACTGCATACTGTGAGTTCCTTTTTTAACCTCTTGAAATGCCTGGGTTTTAAATTGTGTACATTATGATTCAATGCAAAGATGTTGTATACTATTTAAGTTGTTGTGTGCTTATATATTTGTATTTGGTAAATAGAAAATGCTGGCTTACATCTGTCATTAAAGTTTTATCATGGGGTATGCATTTACATTTTTAACTCTTGATGAATGTGTCTGTTACTCAAAAGAAGCCAAGAAAACATTCTGTTTTCAGAAAAATTCTGTTCTCTTCTATGTCAACTCTGATTAAATGGAAACCTTATTTAAGTATAAGAGATTTACTTAAAACAAAACAAAAACAATAAAACAAAACAGGAGCTATGTTAATGAAGTAAACATCTGGCTTGTTGCTTCCTGGAGAAAAAGGCAATACATGCCCCTCCTTACATTATAAATCTACTTATTTGGTGTGGAAAATTGTAGAGGATATTGTGCAGCAAGTAGATGGGATGTTTTCTAATTCAGAAAAGATTCTTTTGAAATTCTATTATAGTATAATGAGGGCAGCAACACCAGCAACAGTGAATTTCCTGTTAAGATAGGAACATTATTACCTTCCTAATTTGTTTATATGGGTCTCGAAAGCCATCTCACTGAATATTTAGGAAACTTTTCAGGAAGGGAAATCTACTGGTATATGAATTTCTTGGAAATGTTTCAAAATAAACTAATGGGCCCAGATGACAGCCAGCCAAGATTCAAAAGCAAGGTAATGTGGCTTAGGCCTTGGTCATACTTTTTGTCTTGTCTGGCAACAAGACTTGAATATTAATTTAATATTTACTTGGCAAAATAGTTTGTATGATGAACAAATGGCAAAAACAAAATAAATGGAGGTAAGAACAAAACCTTCTTTTATATTTTGCTGATATTACAGAGAAGGGGGATAAGTCAACGTAAAATAAAACTTAAATGTACTTAGCTCTATTTTATTCCACTTCCTTTTCCCCATTAAGTCTCTATGGTTTAAGTAAGTATTAGATGAGCAACGTGACTCATCCAGATGTAAGAAGAAAGTGATGGTGAAAAATCTTTATTCCGAATTTGGTAGGCCAGTCCTTTTAATGAGATCTAGAACAATAATAAATAGTTGAAGTCATGTTAAACAAGATTTAATGTTCTTTTCTTTCATAACATTAATTCTTTCTCCTGGAGGCCAAGAAAGAATTATGCTTTTAAATTTGGAAATGATCAGGCAGCCTAAAAAGCCCTTTATTCCTGTGATACTTTGGTTGAACTACTTGTGGATATCACAACCCTAAACATAACAGTAGCTATTGCTCAAGTTCCTCGGATCTTTCTGAAATCAAACTGAGACATAATGGGAAACTGGGTATTGTTGCCTAAAGACTGTAGAACATGAGTACGATCTAATATAAGAACCCTTCCCCTTGACATGGAGGTGTAGAAAATCAGTGTGATCCTCTTGGTTTCTGATTGTTTTGCCCTTCCTGAAGCATCTGCGTCCCTCTTACGTGTCTGTGATCTCAGAGACAGGTGATTCCTCTCTGTGAGGATTCCCTGCTACTGTGAGCCCAGAATAAGCTCTACTTCATCTCTGGTTTATGTGGAGCTAGGAGGGGCCGCAGGAGTTCATGCTGTAGATTCACAGCACCTGCCAGACTTGAAGGAAGATGATTTGGATGAGAAATTGACAGACAAGCCTCTCAGGGCAGTGAAGAAGACACTGCCTGCTTGACTACTGCTAGTTTGAGAGAGTAGTGGACAAGACAGGCGATGAGGATGACCTCTTAACAGAGGCTAAACTTCCTAACTGGGGCTTTCCAAAAGAATGGCATAAGCTAGCAAATACTCCCCAAATCTCCTGGGCTTTTTGGAATGTTATTCAAGAATTCCAACGAAGGACGATGATTTGGATGAGAAATTGACAGACAAGCCTCTCAGGGCAGTGAAGAAGCCACTGCCTGCTTGACTACTGCTAGTTTGAGAGAGTAGTGGACAAGACAGGCGATGAGGATGATGAAGGAAGATGATTTGGATGAGAAATTGACAGACAAGCCTCTCAGGGCAGTGAAGAAGACACTGCCTGCTTGACTACTGCTAGTTTGAGAGAGTAGTGGACAAGACAGGCGATGAGGATGACCTCTTAACAGAGGCTAAACTTCCTAACTGGGGCTTTCCAAAAGAATGGCATAAGCTAGCAAATACTCCCCAAATCTCCTGGGCTTTTTGGAATGTTATTCAAGAATTCCAAACACTAGTAAAAATTGTGTAGTGGCAGAGATCCAGATAACGATAGGAAGGATATAGGTAAAAAAATTATTTTATTTATTTTTTTATTTTTTTATTTTTTTAAAGGATGACCGGTAAGGGGATCTCAACCCTTGGCCTGGTGTTGTCAGCAGCTAGCAAATACTCCCCAAATCTCCTGGGCTTTTTGGAATGTTATTCAAGAATTCCAAACACTAGTAAAAATTGTGTAGTGGCAGAGATCCAGATAACGATAGGAAGGATATAGGTAAAAAAATTATTTTAAAGTAAAATATATAACTAGACTTTAGGTTTACAATTATTACTGATTTCCTGTTGTTTGGGTGTCTCTCTTTAGCCCCCTTTAAGCCAGGAGCATTTTGTTTGGATCCCCAAGAAATACTCATCCCCAAGGCTTCCTATGTGACTAGCTTCATAGTTCCAGGATTTTACATGGAATTATATTTTTTCTGCAGTTTACTGAACTAAAGACCTCTTTCCTCCTCCTCTTAAAAAAAGGGAATGCTTTTCGTCTTAGTCCTCTTAGCCCAGGAGCTCAATACTCTGTATTTTCAATGTCCTGTAAATTCCCCTTGTCAAAAAACACCTGTTTTGTCAACAGAATGCCTTTCATTCAGGAATAATAATGGAGAGGGATTATATCAGAGGCTGAGAGCACAAGACACCAAATATCCACAGGATAATTGAAGTATGCTTCCAGATGTTTCCAAATATAGACACAGAGACAAATACTGATCATCCAAGTAATTGATTTCTTGCCAATAATATTCTACCCAGTCATGTTCTTTATGCCAAAACAGTTAATAAATTCAGTGAAAAACAAAAACAAACTGCTTTTTTATTAGTATGTAGGAAGGATAGAAAGGGAGTGACTTATTTCCCAGCAAAAAAAAATTTTTTTGGTGGGGGGGACCAGTAAGGGGATCGTAATCCTTGGCTTGGTGTCGTCTGCACCACGCTCAGGCAGTGAGTGCACCGGCCATCCCCATATAGGATCCGAACCCACGGCCTTGGCGCTACCAGCGCCACACTATCCCGAGTGAGCCACAGGGCCGGTCCCCCCAGCAAAAATTTTGTTTTTGTTTTTCTGCTGGCCTGTACTGGGATCCGAACCCTTTAACGTTGGTGTTACAATCAGTAATTTTGCAACATGTTCTTTCAGTATCATATAGATGTAGGTGAATGAGATCATTGCAGGAGATAATTGATGATTTCAATTAGCAAAAAATTGTTGGTTAAGCACCTTCTACCTTGAGCCCTAGTGAAGAATGATTTGATATAACATGGACGTACATATTGGGTAGCCGATTATGTCCCTGGAAACATAATACATTTACTCATTCAATAAATATTTATTGAGCACTTTCTGTGTGACAGGCACTGTGTTAGATGATGGAGATATTAATGAGGAATAGGAAGGTATGGTTTCTGCCCACAGCTGAGTGGGGTGCGGTTAGGGGAGACATTAGTCAAATAATCACACAAATATATTTTACAAACATGGCAAGTACTATGGTGGAAAAAATGAAAACAACAACAGGGAACTATGAGACTGTAAAATACAGGCATTACAGCTAGTCTCAGTGGGGACTGAGGACGGGTTCCCTGAAGTAATCTGAGGATGTTGGGAATGAGCAGAAGAGTGTCCTGGGCAGGGCCCTGAGGTAGAAGGGAGCATGGAACTTTCTAGAAACTGAACCAAGGCCAGTGTTGCTGGAGCAAGGAGGGCATGATGTGAAGGAAAGCTAGAGAGGTGGCAGGGACCAGATCATGCAATACTTAGAGAATAAGTGAATGAATGATTCATGAGCTTATGACAAGGAATGAGTCCTATCGTCACCTGTCACTGATGTAGGAATAAAAGAAGTGTGCGATTGTATAATGACTCTGCTGTATGGGGGAAGTATTCATTTACTCATTCAGCCAACAAACACAGGGCAAAATCTTACATTCCAGTCGTACAGGCAGATAATATGCCAACAAGCAAACATAAAGGTTTTATAGTAAGTTTTTATTTATGTGTAAGTAGTGTTGGTGGTCTTTACATGGAGTTTAAAAAATGATTTCAAATATGTTGTGTTGCATCTACGTGTGGTTATTCTGTTTAGTTAAAGTGATATCCTCAGACAAATGCTCAGGACAGGTGTTCTTTATAGGACTCGATTCACAGTTAAGGACTTTGGAGAAATTCCAAGAGAGGGAAATAAGAGAGGGACATGGTGGGCTTTTTATTAGTTTGTCCTTGTTTCTGAGGAACTGGAGATGCCACTGTTCTTCCCGCGTCTCTTTCTGGAGTGGTGGCAGGAGGACGAGGGGAGCCACGGAGAGACTCAGATGAAAATAACCCAGGCTGACACTGATCAAGAAGGATCTCGGGGGGGGGGGGCTTTTCTGAGTCTTTTTAC
>NW_007728182.1:118924-125179 GCF_000696425.1 Galeopterus variegatus | reverse complement strand
ACCCAGGCTGACACTGATCAAGAAGGATCTCGGGGGGGGGGGGGCATTTCTGAGTCTTTTTACTTCTTCTTACAAAAAGACCTTAGTATACCTTATTACACACTTAATATACTTGGTAGATTTTGCACATTTACCATCTTTAAAAAAGAGTCATATCTTACAATCAATGTACACGTTTATTTCTTTTCTACGTTCCCCAAAGCTGAGACTTAAAGTCAGAAGGTAATACATACCTGGAAACTTGAGGTTTTCAGTTGTGCCTGTCTTTTCTGAAGATCTGCTTGAAGATGTCCTGCTGACAATGTTTGCATATCTGCATAGAAAATATTACTGTCATATTTAGAATTAAACCAGGGCAACTGTGAGTGTCACATTTCAGGTCTTGGTGGCAAAAGTCAAAGGGTTTGATGTAAGTAGTTCATTAATTCAAAGGGAGGCATAAGAATTATCTTTTTTAATCTTCAGGAACTTCCTTGTTTCTGACTTTCAGATTGTATGAATCAAAGTGATTTTTTTTGTATATGCTGTCTTAGTCTATTCAGGCTGCTATAACAAAATACCATAAACTGGGTGGCTGATAAACAGCAGAAATTTCTCACAGTTCTGGAGGCTGGGAAGTCTGAAATCAAGGTGCAGATTGGGTGTCTGGTGAGGGCTTGTTACCTGGTTTATAGATGGTACATTCTCACTGTGTCCTCAGATGGTGGAAGGGGTGACCAAACTCTCTGGGGTATATTCTAGAGGAGCACTAAATATGCCTTCATGACCTAATCACCTCCCACAAGCCCCACTTCCTAATACCATCAGCTTGGGGGTTAGGATTTCAACATATGAATTTTGGGGGGACGCAGACATTCAGATCATAGCATGTGCCAAGATCTCAGATGTGGGAGGAATAATGGAAATGTTGTTAGTGAGATCATTTAGTACAAATTTTCTCCACACAGAACTTACATTTTGGGCCAATTGATTCTATTGCAAGGAGTTGTCCTGTACATTGTAGGATGTTTAGCAGCATCCTGGTGGCAATAGTATATGCCTCTAGTCGTGACAACCATCTCTAGACACTGCTAGATATCTCCTGGGAGGGACAAAATCACTGTGAGTTCAGAACCACTGCTTTAATACATCATAATTAGTGACTCACAATGTTGTGTTTCGGCTTTGTATTGCAGTTGTATTGCAAGGAATACAACTTGTGTCCAATTCTAAGTGCATCCCTTTCGGTTCAACAGGATGGTGTCATTACACTTCTATCGTTCTTATATTACAATTAAAAATAATATTATGAATCCAGAATTAGAAGACTAAATAATTAGATATTAACTCAGCCGAATGTGTGAAACCCCTAATGTGGTAATATGTTTTCCTGGAAGTTATACACTTTGAGAGCCTCATTTTATTTGCTAAAACCTCATAAAATTTTACCTTCAAAGTTTAAAACTTACTTAGTGGTTCAACAGGTTTTTATAATATACATTTATGGGACTCTCAATGCCACAAAAGACTCCAGCTCAGTCAGCTGCAAGAATTAATTGCGTTTTGGTAACATAGAAACTTTAAGTGAGGCACATTTAATGAGATCAATTCTAGCTTTATAGGAAGCTAAGAACAGAGAGGAAAAAGTGCTGCTTTTGTGTCCTTTAGTGATGATACTTGACATTTTAGTGTAAGTTATTATATTATATTAAGTATATTGGTTTAATGTTCCCTTAATACCTGTGGTTTAATCAAAGTTTCTGAAAATGAGAAGAATGTGTTCTCTCTGTCATTTGTGAAGCTAAGAAATGGCATTGCGAAATCACTTTAATCATACATAATTAGATCTCCTAAAGTGGTATTTACCACGCTGTGGCGCATGGGAAGACTTAAGGTTGCATACATTTACTTAGACATACAACTAATGTGTGACACCATTAGGAAAACTTTTTAAAAATTCCTTTTTACTGTTACTATTTGCCTCACGTAAAGGCCTCCTGACTCCAAGTGTTGCATGAAGTTCAAATAAAACCAATATTATTTATAAAACAGGGTTTCTTTCATGTCACTGTCATGTTCAGGAATATTGAAGGACTTCCAATTAACTTAAAAATAAAGTTCTAACTGCTCTTCATGGCGTTCAAGGCCATCTTCTAACTGGCCGCAATCAACCTTTTCAGATTTGTCTCTACTACCTGCATTCGCCCCATTCCATGTCGCACTCCAACTGCAAAGAACTAGGTGGCCCGGGCCATCCTTGCACTTTTCTGCCTTAACAGCTCTTCTCACATTGTGATCCCTACCCCTCAAATTCCAGTCCACTCTTAAGAATAATTTCTTCCATGAAACTTTCCCAAATTTTCTCAGTTGGAATTAAACTCTCTCTCTCTCTCATATGCTTTGAAAGCACTAGACTAGTGATTCTCAAACTATCTGTGGAAAGGACTAGATTTTTTCTTTTCAATTTCCAATTTATCACAATTTGATATATGTCCTCCTGTCCATGACCAGTGCTTAGATCCTGCTACATGAAATTCAATATGCAAGTTTCACAATTTTCAAACCAGTCTATGCCCCGATCCATGAGATTAGTCCACTTCATCACACATTTGGGTTGCAGCAATGTTCAACTGCTGTAAATGTTTCTAAACTGTTACTTGCAATGTCTGTACTTGTCTTGTTACCATCTGATAAGACTGGCCACAGACCACACTTGAAGTACACTTAAGCCCTAGACTGTAAGTGCCATGAGGACAGAACCTAGGTCTGCTTTCTGTCATCATCATAATTCCAGTACCTGGCATCGCCTGTTACATGGTGAGCACATTTATTCCACGTAGAAGTGCGTGTTCTGTAGGTAACAGCACTTGCTCCCAAGTAGCGTGGATCAGATCTTGTGACTTTTATCACCTACAAGTTTATCATGCCTTATCTATATCAGAAAATAGGAAAAAGTGAGAATAGCAGACTGGTTTATTTTTAAAATACATGCTTTTTAGTATAAAATGAACTGATTTAAAACATAACTCCAGCCTCTTAGTTCTGGTATGACCTTTATAAATAAAAATCACTTGATTAATAATTTGATTTTCTTTCACTGGATAGCTGCAAAATTTTACTTAATTCAATTTCACTTAAGTAAAATAAGGGGAGCTTAAAAGAAATCTGAAACAATTAGCCTGTTATAGCAATATTGAGAAATTGTCTGAAAGAAATATGTTCCCAGTATAAGAAAACCCCCACAAAAACAAAACTATGTGTAAAACCAAAATGGCTTTCTTTTATACAGTTCAAGGGGATACATTGAAACTCTTGAACAGTCTAAAATTGTATTTCTGAAAATGAGAATCACGTGGAGTTAGTTTAGCATCTACCATGGTAATTTCTACTGGAAAAAACACCTGGGACACAATTCATTTTTTTTTTTTTTTCAAAATTTAAAATGTGAGAGATTCAGAATAAATTACTTGACAATACTATTTGAACTTCTATTTTTAACTTTCATTAGGGCAAGAGTGTCTTTCTGAAGTGGTAAGAAAAAGTTGCTGTTGAATGCTCATATTTTTCACTGAATATTTCCTTATATTAAAGTCAACAGCCAAGAACAACAAGGACATTTACTATACATTTTTCCCAGCCTTATTGCTACTTGCTTTTCCATGGAACATCTGTTATTTCTGGGAAACATATGACATGTGACCAGAACCATAATTAGTAACAGTTCGATGTTATAGGATTCAAAGTTTAGCAATTTCTAGCTTCATTAGATCGGTGGCTTCCTGTGAAATATAAAAGTAGCAAATAAAGACTGTAAGGGCACATTCTGGAGTCAGCCTTTTCTCTCCTTTACTAACTATAGTATTTGCTTGTTTTGATGGGGAGGTGTTTAAAGACTCTTGCAAACACCTAAATAGCTTTTCCCCAGTGCCAGAAGGAGGGACTGCTCTAAGCATTATGTGTGTATCAACTTATTTAATAATTGTAATAATAAGTGAGAAAACAGAAGCATGAAGACATTAATTTGCCCAAAGTCACTTAAATGAGAAATAGTATAGTCAGGATTCACCCTAGGGAGTCTGCCTCCAGAATCTGTGCTCTAATGTTCATACGGCAGTGTCCTTATGCAATATTGCTCTTCTAAAGAGATAAAAATGGCCAGAATTCCACTGGTGGAATCCTGCTGAAGAGGTTATTTTTTTTGCAGAGTATTTCTGCCTAATGCTTACTTAGTAGGTGGGAAATGCTGGGTAACTGAGGAAATGCTCAGTAACTAGGAATGCTTGGTAACTGGGAATGCTGGGTAACTGGGAATGCTGAGTAACTGGGAATGCCGGATAACCAGGGAATGCTGGGTAAGTGGGTGAGAGAGGCCAGAAGTCATTAGTTGGCAGCTCACCCTGAACAACTTTCTATCATCTGTAAACCAAAGGCTTGTCATCAGTACATAATCTGGTACTGGCAGTGTTAGTCACCCTCACAGAAGATCCCCAAATGCAGTGTTATTTTTGAATCAGGAAGATAAATATTTGTAGATGCATTTTACTCCAAATATCTTTAAGTATATTTGAAATTCACAATTTGCTAACGTGCTGAGAGGAGACATTTCAGGGAAAGAATGTTGCTTATTTATTAATTTATTTTTTATATAAAACATGCAGACTTTGTGGGGAAGTAGATTAGGAGAAAACCCTTAGACTTTCCAGTAGAAGATTTACCACTGAATTCTCATGCACATCCAGCTAGGGGACAAAGCATAGTCACTTTCACTTTGTGTCACTTTCACTTTGTGTCGGAAGCCATCGGTTGCTGAGGCTGATTATTCAAAGTGCGGCAAAACATATTGTCAATACCAAAATGTAGTATGTCCCATCTTGTGTCACTAATGCAGTTATTAAGGACTGAAAATGCACCATTGCTTGGCAACATACATAATAGTATTTATTCTTTTGAGCAGCAGCAGCAGCAGCAGCAGCAGCAACGAGTAGTTTATCTTATAAATGTCCTGGTGGCTATTTTCATTTTCCTTTTCATCTAACATGTCATAAGATCTGTGCAGTGGGCTGGCAGAAAATATAGCCAAGATTGGAGCAGTTCTAATGTTCTGTATAGGCTTCTAATTTTCATTGCTGGTAGGTATATCATAATGGTGATGTCACCCCTGTGAGATGCAGGAACTTGCTGTAATACTGTTCAGGCTACTTATTTCATTGTCTCTAATCTTTCAGGCAGCAACTAGAGTTCATAATAACCAAAAGGGAACATAATCTCTATTTCCTCCTAATGAAAAGGCAACACTTTCACTTATGACAGTGTTAGCACTGCCCTGTCATTTACGCTCTACCCTGTGTGTTGGAGAATGAGTTGGTGTCTGATCTAAGAGAATTTCAGCTGGATGGACTTCCACGCAAGCCCTACTTTATTCTCACAATTAGAATGGCAAATGTATGTCAGAGATTTCTGGCATTCCTCTACTGTTTTCACTTCTCTGCCTCCAGAGTCACCCTGGCTTGATCTCTTAAATCCTGGTATTCTAACCGGACTTCTGCTCTAGGAAGTACATGTCCCAGGGATTAGGGCCATCTTGCAAGAAAGACTGTCTTTAAAGAGGTTGGAACAAT
This sequence comes from Galeopterus variegatus, assembly GCF_000696425.1. Taxonomy (NCBI): domain Eukaryota; kingdom Metazoa; phylum Chordata; class Mammalia; order Dermoptera; family Cynocephalidae; genus Galeopterus; species Galeopterus variegatus. The sequence goes on along the minus strand of NW_007728182.1, from coordinate 119,582 downwards.
TATGAGAGAAAAGAGAGGCCAACATGTTCTCATAAAAACAATGGGGGAAGAATCAGTTTGCCATTTGAACAGAGGCAGCCATTCATCCTGGAGGGGAGCGATGTTCCACTTGGGGTTGTCATCCAATGACTGATGTCTGTTCAATCCCAAGACATGTGGAGGTGCTTTAGGGATTTGAATCGATGAGCTGATTGTTTAATTCTTTGTCCTTCCCAGGGAAGCATCCTGAACCTGTACGTCTTCTTCACGCAGTTTCAGTTTTTGGTACTTTCCACATCCTTGGCTTTGCTTTTGCTTTGTTGTGTCCCAGACTCACTAATTAATTATGGACTCAGTTCCTTCTGTGCACTTGCTAATCAGATGTTTTCGAAAACTGCTCCATGCTGTCTTCAATAATGAGGAGAGAATTAAAAGGCTGAGAGGGGGCCGGCCCGGTGGCGCACTGGATAGTGCGCCGCTTGGGAAGCGCGGCGGCGCTCCCGTCCGAGGGTTCGGATCCCACATACAGACCGGTTCCCGCTCACTGGCTGAGCAAGGTGCGGGAGCAACACCGAGGGTTGCAATCCCGTTGCCGGTCCCCGGTCCAGTACGGGGGTGACATTGAGGGTTGCGATCCGTTGCCGGACACGGAAAAAAGACAAAAGACAAAAAAAAAAAA
>NW_007728182.1:117985-118828 GCF_000696425.1 Galeopterus variegatus | reverse complement strand
GAATCGATGAGCTGATTGTTTAATTCTTTGTCCTTCCCAGGGAAGCATCCTGAACCTGTACATCTTCTTCACACAGTTTCAGTTTTTGGTACTTTCCACATCCTTGGCTTTGCTTTTGCTTTGTTGTGTCCCAGACTCACTAATTAATTATGGACCCAGTTCCTTCTGTGCACTTGCTAATCAGATGTTTTCGAAAACTGCTCCATGCTGTCTTCAATAATGAGGAGAGAATTAAAAGGCTGAGAGGTGCTGGGAAAGAGAGAGAGACCACAATGGTCATGGAAATCCAGCAAAAATCACCTGAGATATGTTACTCCCATAACCAAGAGAGACAGAGTGCTGGGGCAGAAGGGTTAGAAAAAAATAGCCACAGTGAAGTCAGGGTCAGCAAGAGAGCCTATTCCTGAGAAGAACATTTGCAAGGAGAGAAATACTGTTTGAAGGTGCATTGGCTGGACAGCCCTAGCCAGCTGGTGCCTTTTGTTGGGCAGAGGATTTCCCTGGACACGGGGTGAAGGGTGAGGACTTTGGAAACCAACATCCTGACATCTATGTCTGGGCTCTGCCATTTACTAGCTGTGGGACTTGGAGAAAATAACTTTACCTTTTTGAGCATCAAGTTCTTCATCTGTGAAATGAAAAGTAATACGGTAGTCCCCCCTTATTTGTGCGGGATACGTTCTAAGATACCCAGCAGATGCCTGAAACCAAGGATAGTACCAAATCCCTTATATACTGCTTTTTCCTGTAAGGACATATCTGTGATAAAGTTTAATTTATAAATTAGGCACAGTGAGAGATTAACAACAATAACTAGTAATGAAATAGAACACTTATAACAAT
>NW_007728182.1:114886-116778 GCF_000696425.1 Galeopterus variegatus | reverse complement strand
TCTCCTACTACTCTCTTAAATCTAGCTAGATATAATCAGGAATAGGTGAGACATTCTGGGCATCAGAAAGACTCATCTAGCAGCAATATAAAATAGAAAGACTTAGAATGGGTAAAGTTTGGGGTTTAAGTTCCAGTTCTGCTACTCTTCACTGTGGTGGTACTGGGTCTGATCGTGTGACTTCTCTTTAATGCAGTATCCTTGCTTACAGCATGATATGAATTCAATTTATCCACTCAGTAACATTTCTATGTATTTTTGATCCCTAGTGTGAAATTGTGAATCCTAGCCTGGTGAATCATAGGGTAACAGCTGCTTTCCCACCCTCTAACCCAAACTCAGGGCTTTGCAAAGAAGGAGGAAATATGGCCAGAAGCTGACATCATGTCCCATTCTTCCCAGTTCCAAGTCATTTCCATGAAATGGCATTTTCCAAGCTTTAATCATTCATGTCTCATTTCTATGATTTTTACTATGTCACAGTCTATCTATATAGTCATGCGTCACTTAACAACAGGGATACATTCTGAGAAACGTGTCATTAGGTGATTTCGTCCTTGTGCAAAAGTGTATTATGAAAAGAACAGCAATGAATTTTCCTATTATCTACACTGGCTACTAGCTGTACGAGCGTGGGTGCTCTAATTATGTTACTAAGCCCCTCTGTGCCTCACTTTCCTCATCTATTAAGTGGGGATTAGAATAATACCACCCCCACAAAGTTAGGAAAATTAAATTACAGATAGGGATTGTTCTTGACACTCAGTGAGCACTCAGTGAGTGTTAGTTAACTGTTATTAACTATTATTTTGCTATGAGGGATAGGTAAGAATCATTTTAAATGCAGGAATTCTAAAGTAGACAACAACCCATTCACTTGGGTCAGACCTAATGTGTCAAAACCTTGGCTTTCTATCCTAAAGGTGTGAGCTACCTTTGGGAAGGTCACCATGAGTAAGCTAGGCACTGCTCCTCTGCAGATTTTGCAGTAGATTTGTTTACACCAGCATCACCACAAACAAAAGAGTAATGTGTCGTGCTTTGACATCGCGACATCAACGGTGTCACCAGGTGGTAGGAATTTTTCAGATCCATTATCATCTTATGGGATTTTTGTTTAATATGTAGTCAGTTGTTGACCAAAATGTCATTATGCAGCACATGACTGCACTATTTTTTACTTAATATCCTTTTTTAAATAACTCCCTCTTTATATTTCAACATCTACTTGCTCTAAGCAGTAATAGCTATGAAATTGCAGGTTGGATATGCCAGCTATATCTTTTTCTAATGCACATAAATATTAATACACAACCATCATCCATCATAACTATGTGCTACCTAAAATTGTCTCGAGTAACCTAGTGGTGTGTGCATTCCACTCTTTGGGAAACACCTCCATGAAGGTGAGGACAGAGCCCTGCAGACTTCACTGCCATCAGTATCCTTCTCCCAGTGATCTTGAGCTTGGGAGGGAAGAAAAAGCCATTCTTATAAATGAAACTATTAGGAATCCCATTCTAAGGTGCTGGGGATTGTTCACTTTATTTTAGTCTGGANTCTCCTACTACTCTCTTAAATCTAGCTAGATATAATCAGGAATAGGTGAGACATTCTGGGCTTCAGAAAGACTCATCTAGCAGCAGTATAAAATAGAAAGACTTAGAATGGGTAAAGTTTGGGGTTTAAGTTCCAGTTCTGCTACTCTTCACGGTGGTGGTACTGGGTCAGATCGTGTGACTTCTCTTTAATGCGGTATCCTTGCTTACAGCATGATATGAATTCAATTTATCCACTCAGTAACATTTCTATGTATTTTTGATCCCTAGTATGAAATTGTGAATCCTAGCCTGGTGAATCATAGGGTAACAGCTGCTTTCCCACCCTCTAAC
>NW_007728182.1:91203-114518 GCF_000696425.1 Galeopterus variegatus | reverse complement strand
TGAAACTATTAGGAATCCCATTCTAAGGTGCTGGGGATTGTTCACTTTATTTTAGTCTGGAATGAGACGCAGAAGTAACTAAGCCTTCCCTTTGACAGAGAGGACAAAGGGAGTGGAAAAAGGAAAGAAAGGTATTTTGCTTATTTTGCTGGCTTAAAAAAGAGGAGTCAATGTCAGAGGAAAGGGCTGGAGAGAAAAAGCAATTAACTGGAGTAAGATAAAGTAGCAGAAAAACAAGAGGGAAAAACGCTGGAGAAATATGCAGTTGCTCAAAGAAGCAGAGCATGAAATGGTAAGCGGGAGACTGTAAAGTTCTCGTGTCCTCCTTCTTTGGGACTGTCAGACTCTCTCTCACTTGTGGTGTGAGACCTGTTGAGAAGGGCTCAGCATGGAGGTCTGGAGGGATGGTATTCTTCAACAAGCCTCCCACTGAGGGGATCACGCTCTGAACAGGTGAGCGCCACCCCCACACACATGGCGCTGGCATGAAAGATGGATTTAATACTACCAGAGAGAAACAGAAATGGTTCTAGTTTTTCTTCATCATCTTTTCACACTTATTTAAGAAAGGGAAGGACCTTTGCCTTTATCATAATACAGATCTGATTGATTCAGGCCCCCACATCGGTGAGGGTCAGTCAGATTTAAATAGTAAATCTTTTTTTTAAATTAGAATTCCAGAGGATTAAAATATTTCCATTTGGGAACATCTCCCCTGGCATGCAGCTGAAGTAAGTGCTTGCAGATGGCCACAGGCCTATGGGGGGGACTGTGTTGGGGTCTAGCATGCATAGTCCTGGGGCTCTGTAGAAGCTGAGTTCTAATGTCATGGAGTTTTGATTATGGGGAAGGAAGGTATGTAAAGAGCCAAGTCAGCTGCACAGAGGCCAACTGGGAAAAAGTGCTGTGTTGTTTTGTATTTTTCCATATTTTTCTATTTANGGAAGGTATGTAAAGAGCCAAGTCAGCTGTACAGAGGCCAACTGGGAAAAAGTGCTGTGTTGTTTTGTATTTTTCCATATTTTTCTATTTAAAAATAGTGCCCACCAAGAGGGAAGCCTATATGCTATCCAACTTTCCTAAAGAGGGTAGGAACTGGGGATGTTCTGAGGAGACTAGGTTTTGTCCATACATCAGACAGAATAGATTCAGCTAAAAGATAAGGAGCTCTGTGTTAAATGTGCCAAGAATGCTATTAATTACCCTTTCCCGGGATAAATTTAGGGAAAAATCCAAGAATTAAATTGCACTCAAAGCACATGAAATGCTTTGGAAGAACAGTCTCATATACTGTTCTTCCAAAACCTCAACTAGGATATTTATAATAAAGTTTGGGTTTCTTTCCAGATGAGAGCACACTCAACCAAAATTACATTTCCAAGTCAATTTCTCCCAGATGTCTTTAGATAATTTATGAAAACTTTTTTTCTTTCTTCTTTGGTCAGAGCCTTGTCCCTTGAAGGTCCCCTTCCCTCATTCCCTATTTATTTTCTCTTCTCCATTTTATTCTTGGATCTCTTTAGAATCTGACCCATGGATAAAATCTTGTTTCCCCAGATTTTTCCCCTCAGGAAAAAAAAAAAAAGAGAGAGACCACCTTTGTCTTTTCAGAATTTTCAAGACTATATCAAACCTTTGTGTAGACTCCATAAATCTCAGCAGCAGCAGTGGTGGGTTGGCCTTTTCCAGAAGAGAATTCATTGTGTGGGGTGGGCCACTGAGTCAACGTGAGTTGGATCGCCTGCCTCGCTGCTCTTCTCCAGTTCCTGGAATGATCCAAGCAAAGTAATGACTTAAATCATTGGACCAGAAAAAAAATTTTTTTTTTCTTCAGTGAACTTTCTTTTACGGGATTTTGGTTCTTGTTTATTTGTTTCATATAAACTGTATGTGAACAAAATGGTTGTGGTGAGTAGATGTATAACCAAATGAAAATTTAACAGAATCCCCTAAGACAAGACAGAAATCATGAGAAATGTTTTCTTATTAAGTATTTTTTTCTGTCCATTCTCTGAAACACTCATTTTTCACACTGCTCTTTAGTTGGGAGAGAACCTTTTTCTGTAGATCTAAACAACTGAAGCAATCACCTTTCTAATAGGGGGGAAACTGTAAGTATATGAAATGAGGGGGGTCATGGGATGCTGAGTTGAAGAGATGTATAACTATGTCCTCTCTTCTTCTGCTGAATTAGTGTTGTACCCAAGCTGATGACCTGGTGTATTTTCTGTTTTTAATATTCTCAATTTTTAAACTGTAGAATAAAATATTGTGGTGTCTGTTTCCTGGGAAGAGAAAATACAAGTAAACATTTGAGAAATTCGATACAGAGAAATTTGGCTTGAAACTAGCCAAAAACATGCATGAAATCAAGCCCCAAGAAAATATTGTTCTTCCTTGCATTTGGTTTATTATGATTTGATGAAATGATTCTTTGTAGCCCACTCCTGAATAATTTTATAACTAATAAATAAGTGGATGGATTATTTAAATGCTAACAGTACCTGGGATATTGGTCACTATACAGACATGACACTTAAAAATTGGAAGAGTATGGATGGAAGCGTCAGCCTCAGTTTCTCCCCTTCTCTTCCCTTCCCGTCCCAGGCTCCTCATGTCAGGACTCCCACACAAGCAGACTGTATTAGTTTCCTGTGGATGTTGTGACAAAGCACCACAAATTAGTGGCCTAACACAATGCCAGTTTATCATCTGTTGCTTCTGAAGGCCAGAAGTCTAAAGGCAAGGTCTCAGCAGGGCTGCATTCCTACTGGAGGCCTGAAGGGAGGACCCATTCCCTCGTCTTTCAGCTTGGAGAGGCCTCCTGCACCCCCTGGTCATGGCCCCTTTCTCTCATCACTCCAACCTCTTGCTTCAGTCATCACATCTACTCCTGACCCTGATCCTCCTGTCTCTCTCCCGTAAGTATCTTTGGGATTACATTGGGCCCATCCAGATAATCCAGGGTAACCTTCTCTTCCTAAGATCCTTAACTTAATCACATCTGTGAAGTCTGTTCACCATGGAAGCTAACATATTGATGGGTTCTGGGAACTAGGATTTGGACATCTTTGGGAGTCCTACCATAAGTGTGAATGCCCCAGTCCCACATTTTCAAGCTCTGTGCCCTACCCCCCCCACCCCCCAGGGCTGCTCTGTCTGACCTTGGGAGAAACTTCCCAAGCAAGGGCTCATATAGGTCCTAGAAGTGGCTTGGACCAATTGGACAAGGAATTCCAGGATCCTGGACACCTGGAGGGTTGCTGAGGTTTAGGAGAAGGTCAGGCAAGCTCAGTGTGGGCACCTGTGCTTGGCCCTGGGACTCCTTGACCCATGAGGAGAAGCACAACCAAAAGAAGGCAGGAGGAGGGGCCCTCCAAAGCTAGAGTCCCTGAGCTGGGGCTGGTTGCTCACCTCTACAAGTAGTATTGCTTCCTGCAGCCAGACAGGCAGTGCAGCCCAGTGCCCAGAGGTGGACTGTGGTCAGTGGAGGCTGTCTGCCCCTCCTAAGGCAGGCACCAAGGTAGTCCCAGAGGATGGGGCCCACTGTTACTACATCTTCTGATTTTTTTAAAACAAAACTAAAATTCTATTTTTATTTTGTTTCAACCACTATGCAAGCCCTCCCTCCAACCCCCAAATGTGCACGGGGCCAGATGTGGTCCTCAGGTCTCCAATTTGCAACTGACTGTGTGGTTTAAACAAATATGCACAGAATCCCTAGGCATAGACAACACTGTATTGAATGAGTTAACAGTCTACTTCAATACTAAGTTCAGAGATGGTGCATTAATTAAGTTACCCAAAGCCAAAATATTCATCCCTAATCATGCCATGGTGCCCAACAGGCTCATCAGAGATTTAACAGGGAGATTAAGTGATAGCATTAAGATAATAATAAATGCCGACCATATGACAATGCCTTAAATTTGGTATAACCCTTTTCCATTATGAGTTTCACAGAGAAAAGGTAGTCTAAAATTAAATTCCCTTGCCAGCAAAACTCCAAAGTTAAAGTCCAAAAAAATTAAAGTCCAAAATCAAAAGCTCTTGCCCTTATGAGTTAAAAAATCAAAGGAATCAAAGTTTCAATCATTAAGGTGAAGTTCATAATTACTTCAGAAAATTCTAAGTGACTTCACAGTCATTTCGTCGATCAACAAGTATCTGTTGAGCTTCTACCATGTGCCCAACACTGTGCTGGGTACTTGGGACAGAGCAGTAAGCAAAACACAAGAAATTATGCCCTTATGGAGTAAATAAGATAAGGAACAATATAAATAAATAAAATATATAGTATTTTAGGTAGTGAAGGATGTTAGGAAAAAAAAAGTAGGGAAATTGCAGGTAAGGGCAGTTTGGAATTTTAGACAGAATGGCCAGGGCTGGTCTCATTGAGAAGGTGACTGTTGAGTAAGGGCCTGAAGGAAATAGGGAGGTCACCTGGCAGGTGTTTGGGCAGAGGCCATGCCAGGCAGAGGGAGTGGCAAGTACAAGCGCTTGTATTGGGTGTGGGCCTGGGGTGTTCGAGGAACAGCAGGAGGCCAGAGTGGCTAGAGCAGGGAGCATGGGGGTGGGGGGAAGAGTAGGAGGTGATGGTCAGAGAGGAAGCGGGGCTAGCTTATGAAGGGTTCTTGAAGAAAAGGACTTGGGCATTCACTCTGAGTACCATGGGAGTCATTGGAAGATTTTGAGCAGAGGAAGGACATGATCTGACTTAAAGTGTAGGTCAAACCCCTCTGGCTGCTGTGTTGTGAAGAGGCTGAAGAGAGCAGGGACAGAACTAGGGACATCAGTTAGGAGGCCACTGCAATGTCCCTGGCAGTTGGTGGTGGTATATAAAATTAGTGGTGGAAATGGCGGTAACGAGAAGAGGTCAGATCCTGGATCTATTCTGAGGACCCAGGGAACAAGATGGAGTGAGAGAGAAAGAGAAGTCAAGGGTGACACTATGGTTTTGGTTTAAACAACGAGAATGGAATTGCTATTAAGAGAATGGGAAAGAGTGGAAGAAAACAGGGTTGGAAGAAAAGTTCGAGGGGCCAATTTTGGATAATATGAGGGTACTTCAAAAAGTTTGTGGCCAAATGTTATCAAAAGACAATAAAAATCTTTCCATGAAGTTTTTGAAGTACTCTTGTATTAAGTCCTAAATGGCTATTAAACATGAAATAGTAGATAAGCAGGCACTTGAACTCCTGGGTCTGGAGTTCAGGGGAGAAAAGCCGTGCTAGAGATCTAAATTTGGTGATTATCAGCATGTAGATTTTATTTAATGCCGTGAGGCTGGATGAGGTGACCCGGTAAGTGCATGTGGACAGAAAAGACAAGAGTCTCAAGCCCTAAGCCCTGGGAATCTCCAGCACAGAGATCAGGAAGATGGGGGTGGGGGACCAGGGAAGGAGAAGGAGCATTTGGGAAGGTGGAAGGAAACCAGCCAGTAAGTAGACATGCTTCATGTATCTTATAAGGTTGATTAAGGTTAACTCCAATTCTTTACATATGTGAAAATGCTTTCAGAAGTATATAATACTATCTGATTGTAAGTGCGTGTTCTGATTGCTGATTAATGCAGTTCAGTTCTCTATCCTGCTGCATGTTAGAATCACTAGGGAGCTTTAAAAAAACACCAGTGCACAGGCCCCATCCTCTTGAGATTCTGACTTCAGGGCTTGGGGATGGAGACTGGGCATCAGCATTTTTAAAAAGCCCCCATCCCCAGGTGCTTAAATCACTGCCCTTGTTTGCTCTTTCTTGCCAATTAAGTCTTTCCCTGCACACTCACATGACTCCAGCATTTCTTCCAGGTCTTTGTCAAATGTCACTGCCCCAGAAAGTCCTCCCTCTACCCCTCTGACTAAAATAATCCTCCCCACCCTTGCCAGTATCTCTCTATCTCCTCAGAATGATGTTGTGTTTTTCAAAGCATTAAATGGTTACCTGACGTGATATTAATATGTGGAATGATAAGGACTGAATTCCATTTAGTGGAGGAATGGGGACCTGCCCTCCCAAGGAGTCATCTCTAAGTTTCCAACCCTCTATTATTTTAAGAATTCCAACTATAGAATGCAATGCTAGCCTAAATCCTCCTGGTTGTTGGGAAAAAGCAGATGATGATAGAGGAAGCCTGGGTTAAAAAAAAAAGTGAGAAATATGGTTTTAAGACATTCCAAGAAAAAGGGGAGGGGATCCAATCTTCCTGAAAATTGAAAGCAAGTCTTTGGCAGAGGCCAAGCTGACAAATGGAAAGAAGCAGTTGCAAAACTAATCCCCAGACAGAGTGGGTAAATCTAGTTGGTCAAAGAAAAACCTCAAGGCTGATAAAAAATATTCACGAACGAGATATACTTCGATCTTCTTCCATCCCACGCCTTACATAAAACTAATCCCCAGACAGAGTGGGTAAATCTAGTTGGTCAAAGAAAAACCTCAGGGCTGATAAAAAATATTCACGAACGAGATATACTTCGATCTTCTTCCATCCCACGCCTTACACCGAGAGAACAATTCTCGGATGAAAGAGGGGAGGCTTGAAGAGCTGGGTGGGAGTTCTGGGGAGGCAAGCACGTGTGGAGAAACAGGCTCTAGTGCCAGCCCGCTGGCCTTGGACCCAGGCCCACCTTGACTCTCCTTCCTGTGCCTGCACGTCCCCGCCTGTAAGGTAAGAATAATAGGAGATCCTGCCTCGTGGCGATGTTGTGAAGGTTGAACAAAATTATATGTAAAAGTTTGTAGCAGAGTACTTGGGAAATAGCAAATGCTTAACAAATGTTTATTATTAATAATGACTTTTAAAAAAGTAGTAAACTACCAGAAAAAGCTGGAAAAAGTTTTCTTGTAGTCACATGGCACTAATCCCAGGGAGCTGGGAACAGGGCATGTGACCTGACTTTGACTCTCCCTCAAATGCTGAATGGTTTTCTATTTGCTCCTGTTAGGAAGAACTGCTGTCAATTAAATACTAAGTGACAGTAGTCAAAGTTAGTGAGAAATGTACTTGGGTATTGTTTTTTAGAATTTTCATCGAAGTTGTGTTCTTTATTATGCTATTAGAAATTAATCACTGGTTAATATTTGCTTGTAATTTGAGTAGTTTACTTTTAGAAAAAAGCATAGTAAAGTGAAGCACATACTAAACATTTTCCAACTTTTGTCCAGGACTTAAAAAGTTCAAGCCTGAGAAAGGCCTCATGGGTCATAATTAAGAAAATATTGTTCATTTGGATCCAGCCCCCAGATTATACATTTTATGCCTGTAGCCTCAAAGGGATAACTTAATTTGGGAAAAATCCACTAAATCTCAGAAAATGTCACAATTGCCATAAGTAGATTAGTAATTATTGTGTAGATACACTTTAATTTATATGATAGCTGTGTTCCTGAAAAATTGTGCCTAAAAAAAAATTTTATAATTTGATTCATTTCCCCGTTAATTTATATTGTAATATCTGTGAAATGTTGTCTTCATTTCTGATTGATTTTAATTTACAGTAACTTCTAATTCTTTGTCAAATGTAGTAGTTAAAAACTTGTAAATGAATACTTGGTAATATAAGAGCATGCAACAGTCTTGTTTAGTATTTAAGGGAAGCCTGCTGATGAATCCTTTTACAAATTTGAGGAATTTGGTACCAATGGTTACATGATTACAGATAATAAGTGATTGTAAATTCTTTGAGGGCAAGGAATATATCTTCTATCTATCATAAAAAACTGGATATGAAGCCAAGACCCGGGTATACATGCAGCCTTGACAACTACCTTGCTGTGGACGAGACACCTACTTTTGGTGAACATTGATTTTTTCATCTGCCTTTCTATCTCTTGAAGTCATAGAGTCTCAAATGGAATCATATATGTGAGAAATGCAACCACATATAGGAGAATACAATAAAAACCTAAGGTTGTCTTTATGGCAGGTACTCAAGTCATAGTTGCCTAATGATTCATTATCACCGAATGTTATTTGTTCTTTTAGATTGCAATTTTCTTTTTTAAAAAAATGTGCTCATTTTAATTGACATAATAATTATACATATTTATGGTATACAGTAAGATGTTTCAATACGTATGAATGAAATGTAATAATCAGTTTAGGGTAATTAGCATATCTATTACCTCAGACATTTATTGTTTCTTTGTAGTGAGAACATTCAGAATCTTCTTCTAGTTATTTTGAAATATACAATATATTCTTGTTAACTATAGGCATCTTACTATGCAACGGAACACAAGAACTTACTCCTTTTATGTAACTGTCACTTTGCACCTATTAACCAACCTCTGCCCATCTTCCCCTCTCCCCTACCCTTCTCAGCCTCTGGTAACCATTATTCTACTCTCTGCTTCTATGAGATCAACTTTTTTTTTGATTCAGCATATGAGTTACACCGTGTATTTGTTTTTCGGTGCCTGGCTTATTTCACTTAATATAATGTCCTCCAGCTCATCCATGTTGCTGAAAATGACAGGATTTCATTCTTTTTTATGGCTGAGTAGTATTCCATTGTGTAAATACACCACATTTTCTTTATCCATTCTTCTGTCAATGAACACTTAGGTTGATTCCATATCCTGGCTGTTGTGAATAGTCCTTCAATAAATATAGGTGTACAGTTATTTTTTTCAACATATGGATTTCATTTCCTTCTGATATATAGCCAGTAGTGATTTTGATTTGCATTTCTCTAATGATTAGTGATGTTGAGCATTTTTTTATATACCAGTTGGACATTTTTATTTCTTATTTTGAGAAATATCATTCAGATCTTTTGCCTGTTTTTAAATCAGATTATTTGTTTTTTGGCTATTGAGTTGTTTAAATTCCTTACATATTGGATATTACCCCTAATCAGATACATAGTTTGTAAGTATTTTCTCCCATTCTGTGAGTTGTCTTTTCACTCTCTGGATTGTCTCCTTTGCTGTGCAGAATGATGTAATCCCATTTGTCTATTTCTGCTTTTGTTCCTTGTGCTTTTGAGGTGTTATTCAGAAAATCCTTGCCCAGACTATTGTGATAAAGTGTTTTTCCTATGTTTTTTTTCCAGGGGTTTCATAGTTTTGGGTTTTACATTTAAGTCTTGAACCCATTTTTAGTTGATTTTTCTAAGTGGTAAGAGACGGGAGTATAGTGTGATTCTTTTGCATGCGGATATCCAGTATTCCCAGCACCATTTATTGAAGAGACTGTCCTTTCCCCAATGTGTGTTCTTGGTGCTTTTGTCAAAGATCAGTTGGCTCTAAGTGTGTGGATTTATTTCTGGATTCTTCATTCAGTTCCATTGGTCGTGCATCTATTTTTATGCCAGTACCATGCTATTTTGGTTACTGTCACTTAGTTACATATTTTGAAGTCAGGTAGTGTAATGCCTCCAGCTTTGTTCTTTTTGCTCAAGATTGCTTTGGCTATTCCAGGTCTTTTGTTGTGATGTCCATGTTTACTTTTCTTGAAGTAGAGCTCTGTATACTTTGGTGAGTTTTTGGTTTTGTTTTTTTAAGGATCATACATATGGTCTTAAAATACTGATTTAGTTTGCTTAGGCTATGTCTTCCAGTTTTTTCATGAGTTCTTTACTCCCTCTGCTCCTCCCATCTCCATGTTCAACCCGTGCTTTTAGCATTTCTGTATATATTGTACTCAGACAACTAGAGCCACAGTGGGACTACCCTGGTGCAGGCTGAGAAACCCCACTGACCCAGAGGATGCAAGAGTTTAATAAGCTCCACAGTGACTACTCCTGGGGCCAGGAATATTGCTGTCCCTCAGCCCTACCAACAACTTGAGCCAAGAGGAACAGTCTTCTGTATTAGTTTCCTTTTGCTGCTATAACAAATTACTACAAACTTAATGACTTCAAATAACAAATTTATCTTACAGTTCTGGAAGTCAGTAGTCCAGGCTGAGACTCACTGGGCTGAAATCAATGTGTAGGCAGGGCTGGTTCCTTCTGGAGACTCTAGGGGAGTTTCCTTGCTTTTCCACGTCTAGAGCCAAACAAAAAACCCAGCAATCCTCTGGCCACTTTCCCCATCTTCAAGACAACCACTTCTAACATTTTTAGTTATGTTTTCTAGTATTTGCTTTCATACAGTGAAGTGTTAGTAAATGTCTAACAAAGATGGGGATAGGATATGTGTATATATATATATATATATGAACATATTTTTATTTAACATTTTACTAACATAAAGGTCAATATAGCATGTAACAAAGATGGGGATAGGATATGTGTATGTATATATATATATGAACATATTTTTATTTAACATTTTACTAACATAAAGGTCAATATAGCATGCCACTTTCAAAATGATAAAATATACAATATTCTTTATTGCAAATTCCACTTGGCCAATTGATTCTCACAGAATGCTTTTATTGATTTTAACTGAACTCTTGTATCCATATGTAACCATCAATGGTTGCAATTCAGTTATGATTTCACTAATTGGGAGTTGCATCCCAATCTGCTAACTCTCTTCTGAATTAATTTATTGTCATTAAATCTGATCTATAACCTACTGTTATACCATTTCTCACTCTATACAAATTCTATTTGTTAAACTGAAAGCTCTTATGGCTTCAGAACTGTTTAGTAGTCTGATCTGCTTTACAAATATTTTCTTTGTTCCTTTTTTTCAGTCTAGACAATCAAGGAAAAAATCAGTCAATCCCTAATATGTAATGGTTGCTGATCTCTGGGTGTAAATACTCCCATGATGGCTGATTTCAAGCTGCCAAGGTGACATCAGTGAGCTCAGAGTTGAGGAGAGATGTGCAGCAGCATTCCATCTCATAACTTTCCACCACATTGATTCAATAGATAAAAATAACCCCAAGAGGATAGGAAATAGTAAAATAATTGTGAAGTGATGACTTTTGGGATTTATTATCTTTGCTTTTAATATAATTTACTTAACTGTAAGTTTATCTAACTTAATTTTTAATGATGACTGTATTTAATGACCAACTCACAAAACTCCTAAAAATTTAAGTCCGCTTTCGGTTGTGAGTACAAGCCAGTTAAAGTCCACCACTGCCTCCATATTTCTAAACAATATGCTTACACTGCTGTTTCTTGATTTTTCACTTTAGACATTACCTTTTTTTATAAAGGAAGATGAAGAGTTAGCCTCTTAGGAACTCCCCCTCATATCCCCCTGTCCCTTTCCCAAAACTCTCCCTCAATTGCTCAGTGCAAACTTTCTCTTACCCTCATCCTCCCAATCTAACACTGTCACAATAGTGGGTTAAAGCAATATTTGTTGTTTATGTTATTATGGTTGTATACATATACCTATCGGTCATATAATTACATTTCCTTTCTTGTACAACTTTTTTATTCTCCTGTATTTAATTGTCAACTGTTACAGTTCTCTGTAGGATGCAACATTTCTGGTGTTCTAGTGGTTTCTTCTTTGTTTCTTGGAGTTATCTCTATGGAGCTCTCTACTCTCCTACTACAATCAGAATTGCTTGTTCTCTAGACCTGGTACATAATTTCATTCTGAGAATCCACTTCATCAACGTCTTGGGAGGATTCTTCCCTTCTTTTCTGTGTGGGATGACCTCCGTGGGTCTCAAGTCTTTATCATTCCCAGTTTTCACCTTTAAAAAAAAAAAAAAAAACATAACCTTTAGTAGCTTCCTGAAAAAGCATCTTGAAAAAGGGTGTGTTGGAGATAATTCTTCTTAATACTTGCATGTGTGAAAATTCATTTATCAGAATCTAATTCTTGGTTTAAAGATTAGCTCAGTAGTTAGTTCCTCAGTGGGAATCATTTCCCCTGGACACTTTGACAAAGTCCCATTGTCTTCTCATGTCCAATGTGGCCCTTGAAAAGTTTGATGCAATTCTGATTTCTAAGCCTTTTTCTTTTAAATATCCTCTTATTTCTCTCTAAAAACTTTTAAATCTTCTCTTTATTTATGACATTCTAAGAATTGCACGATGGCTTACTGGGGTCTTTTTTTTTTTCCCCCATTGACTGTTCCAGGTCTGTAAGCACTTGGGCACATTCAATCTGGACACTCATGCCCTTCACTTGGGGATTTCTTTATGTTATTGTTTCGGAAATTTACTTACTGATGTTTTATTTTCCAGAATTTTTCTCGTCCAGTCTTGGGCGTCTTGGTTTGCTGCTCTCTTCTTCTCACCCTTCCTCTCTCCTCTCATTTTCTTCCCCCCCTTCTCCTCTTTCTCCTCTTATGTGTGGGAAGATTTCCTAAATTGTATCTTCAAAATCTTTTACTAAAATAAAAAAAAATTCTGCTATCATATTTTTAGTTTTTAGGAGCTCTTCCTTTCCTAAGGGGTCCTTATTTAGCCTCCTGTCCTTGTCCCCTTCTCCTCTTTCTCCTCTTATGTGTGGGAAGATTTCCTAAATTGTATCTTCAAAATCTTTTACTAAAATAAAAAAAAATTCTGCTATCCTATTTTTAGTTTTTAGGAGCTCTTCCTTTCCTAAGGGGTCCTTATTTAGCCTCCTGTCCTTGTTTCATGGAGACAATATCTTATGTTGCCTCTCTCAGGCTACTGATGATTTTATCTTCACATTTTTTTCTGACCCCTGCATCATTTTTTTTTCTTCCGAATCCATTTCTTCTCTTGTTTTGTTGCTTAGAGACTGTTCTCAAATGTCTGGTAATTATTGGTTTTCCATTTATATTTAACTATAAGATACTAAAGAGTTCATTGGAAGCTCTGTGTGCAGGAATATACCTCTCTGGGATTCTCTGTAGGGTTATCATTCGTTCATTCTGTTGAGGACCCCATTAATATCTGTCATGTAGATCCTTTCCTGGGGCTATTCTATTTCTTCCAGAGAAATCCTCCAGTGTCTTGCCAGGCTGCTGACATTCTGGAGGCTGAGTGGAGAGTGGGGTCTACACATTCCATTTTTAGCCTCTTGTCTTACTCTTGTGCATTCTGTTCGAAATTCCTCTAGGTCGTTCCTCCAGTGAGTAAGCTTCCGTCTCCTGCTGGGGTACGGGAGGTAGTTACTTGGCTCAGGGTTAGGGAAGAGCATGTGGGAACAAAAATGCTTCCTTGGTACCTTTCTATCACTTGTTGTTTTCAGTTCCACCCGTCACCCTCATATTGAGAGGTATCCGGTGCCTCTAGTTCCTGAGCTTTTCTCTGGATTCTAAGGGGCAAATCTTGACGTCAATCTCTCCAGGTGGTTAATTTCAGTTTTCTTCTCTCTGTAAATTCAACCACTTGTGAAACTGCTTTCCATCTTCTGAAATTTTGTTGATATTTCTTTTCTGCTATTATCTCCTCTTCATCTTCTTTGACCTATGAATTTAAATTTTTATATTCCTTTGATGTTATTTTGTTAAAATTTTGATTGGGAAAAAAGACCAATGGGTGTATTCAATTTTACATATGTCTTAGTCTCTTTTCTGCTGCTATAACATAGTACCACAGATAATTTATAGAGAAAATAAGTTTATTTGGTGCAAGGTTCTGAAGGCTGGGAAGTCCAAAAGCATGACACTGGCATCTGACAAGTGTCATCTCATGGCAGAAGAAAGAAACTGGAAATGAATGGGCAAGACAGAGAGGGAAGTGGGCTGAACTCATTCTTTTTATCAGAAACCCACTCCCAAGTTAGGTAACCCACTCCCATAGTAATGGCATTAATCCCTTCATGAGGGCCCAGCCCTACTGACTTAATCATCTCTTAAAGACGCCACCTCTTGACAGTTATAATGCCAATTAAATCTCAACATGAGTTTTGGCAGGAACATTCAAACAATAGCATCATATTTAACATGGAGTCAGCATGCATGGTTTTAAGGCTTTTCTCCAAATTGCCCTCTAAAAAGATTGAATCAATATATATCCCATCAACAATGTGAGTGCATTACCCTGTAATTTTGGTAACATTAGGTATTATAATTGTATATTTGTATTCTTGCCAATTTTTCAGGGGAAGAAATATGGTATCTCATTGGTAGGGTGATAACCATCTGGGTTTGCCTGGGACTGAGGGGTGTTCTGGGATGTGGAATATCCGGTGTTAACACCAAGAAAGTCCCAGGTGAACCAAAGTGAGTTGGTCACCCTACTAATTGCATTAACTTAGTTGACTTAATATGATTTCCCTGAAACTTTTTGAAGCTGAGGTAGTTATTGATGCTGGAAGAAAAAGAACTATACCTTTCCTCCCTCTTCCACCTTCATTTCCCCCATGCCTCCATCTGCTTCAAAAAACATTAGACTTTGATTCGATATCCTGTTCTTCACACAAATCTCCATTTCCTTTTCCTTTGGCAATACAGGAGCAAATTGGAGGTGTTGTAGGGAGGGTGATGGCAGGATTAGTGGTATTGTCAGAAAAGCCCAAAGCCATACTTTACTATTTCTTTTGGCCTTATGCTTGAAGACTAAAACTCAGTGAAAAATCAGAGTTCTATAGGAGAAAGGAGTAGTCAGAATGTCTTTGAGTGAGTAGATGTGTATCTGTGTCTTTGTGGCTGTGTCAGTGTTAGATTGCGTTTTGTATGGAGGCCATGTTGGAAATTCACCATGCAAAGGAGAAACTGAGTTGTACTCCTAAATAGATCTTTTTGAAACTATCTCAGCCAAAAGAACTATGAATTAAAAAGGATATAAAGTTGGAGGAGAAAGGTAATGTTGTATACTAAGTGCAAGTTAAAATTTAAAACAAATCTTGGTATTTTATTATTTATTCACTGTGTTGTTGTGATACAACCTTATGGTAGACATGCTTGGTTCATAAGCCATTTTGATAATGTATTCATTGATTCACCTGGCAGGCACTTGGGACTCAGAGGAGAAAGAGCTCATAGCATGGTGGGAAAGAGAGTGAGAAATGTACAAAGCAGATCACCGCAGAGATATTAGCGAGGTACTGTGAGGATAAGTACACTGGGAGGAATTCTTTGCTTGAGAAGTAAGTAGGGAGTTAAAGTAGAGAAGGTTTCATTGAAGGTAGACATCTTAACTGGATCTTAAAGGAAAAACAGGAATTTGGCAGGAGATGGAGTCAGGACATCCTTCATAAAGAATCTGCAGGTGTCATGACACAGCACAGTAAAAGCCTATAATGTGTTTGGGGATTGTGTCTGGCTTGGTGGAGGGTGGCAAGCTACAAAACTGGATGAGTAGGATAACCCTTGATTTCAGAGACCCCTTTATACTTGGTAAGGAAGAGGATTTTCTACCACAGAGGATAATTTTTTGGCTCATTAATTATACTCTAACATTTTATATTTATATAAATGAATTGTTTAATTTAGCTCACCAAGACCAGTAGTTTTAAATTTTTTTCTTAACAGCAGAACCCTTTCTTCAAATAAAAACTTTCACCTAACCCTGATATGGAAACACATATAACATCAGAGCCACTGTAGTTGAGGCAGGGGTGGGGCTCAGATTCCATTCTTCACCTTTTTCCATTAAGAGCTTTAACTCCTAAGACACCACTGTCTTTGTTATTTCTGTCTTTCTGGGCCTCTCATTGTCTGTTCTGATGCTCTCCCGTTTCCCCTTTGATCTATTTCTATGTTACGTGCTTTCTCTATACCCATGATGTCATTTTCCACCTGACCACTGGTGATTCTCACTTTCCATCTGAGGCCCTGATGTGTCTCCATCTGCATGTGCTATGGTCATCTCACTTTCTCATGATTGTCCCCTCTAAATCTGAGCTTCCCTTTCTTAAGTGTGTATGTCTCTAAATACAGCTGACTATCTCTGTCAGGATAGACTGTATTGTGCTTCTCTAACAGACAACCCTCCAAATCTCAGTAGCTTAACAGCAACTAAATTTTTATTTCTCACCAACGCATAATCCATTGTGGATCCAAGTGACTGTCCAGGAAAACTTATTCAGATGTTCACTCAGCATTCCCGGATGCTTGTCATCTTATGGAACCTTCTTATCACTTGCAGGGAAAAGTAAGCCTGGAGGAGCTCACATCAGCAATCAAATGCTCTGGCTGGGAAGTGACACATATCACTTCTGCTCATAATCCATAGGTTAGAACTAGTGCTTGGTCCTACCTGACAGCAGGAAGGAAGGATATTATCCTCCTGTGTGTCTAGAGGAGAAGAGAACCAGATTCAGGGGAACAATAGAAGTTTCTACCATACCACCAAGCCAGATAGCTAGGATCATGCTAAGCAGCTCTTTTACTTGCTGCGTATAATCAGTCACCTAGCCCAGTGTTGTTGCTACTCACCTCCTCTCACTATCTAAACCCCCCAGCCATCTCTCTGTTCCATCCCCAGAACCACTGCCTTCATTCTGGCCCGTATCATTTTTTACCTACATCACAACAATCATTTCTTAAGAGGTGTACCTGCCTCCCACCTGGTTCTCCTCTCATCCACCCTCTAACTGCCTCCAGAGAGATGAAGAGTGTTTGTTTGAGTGGTTCCCATCTCCTTCACTGTAAATTCAGTTCCCTTACTGAGTCCTTCCATGATCTGACCCTGGCTTCTCTGTGCAGGCTCATTTCTCATCACTTTCCCACATGCTCCAGCCAGACCCAATGACTAAAGGATTTTGGAACAAGCCATGTGGATTCCCTCGCCATCACTTTTCAGCTACTTTTCTCTCCATCAGGGGCGCCGGTCCCCTCTGACTGCCTAGCACTTACTCATTCTTCTTGCCTGGCTTGAGCATCATCTCCAGGTGTCTTCTCCGACGACCACCCCTCCTCATCAGGATGCTCAGACCCACGCGTCCCGAGCACTGTGCTCACTTCTGACCCAGCCCTGCTCTCACTGCTGTTCTTGGGTGGGTGTGCCAGTATTTCCTGGTCCTCCAGCACAGTGGCTGCATTATTGATCTCAGTATCCCCAGTGCCTCGTGGTGCTTGCTACATTGCGGGTACTCATTAGGGTTTATTGCATAAGATGAATGAATGAATGAATGTTGTAAATTCCTAAATGAGTGATTCAGGTGCCCAGTCTTAATCTGTTACCTTATGAAAATTTTAAAGAAGCCATATGATGTCCTACAAAACATGTTGTTATACTCTTGGATAATAAGATGTGCTAGACCCGCATCTAAACATAAAGCCCATATATTTTTTCATGGGAAACTGAAAAAACTTTATGTTTATTCAGCAATAAAATACACTTTTGAATTTAAATAAACGACGAATTGCTATTTCATGCTAGAAGAAATGAAGCATCAAGGGAAAAAAAAGGCTTGCTGGTGAGACTGGGGAAGTTAGAAAACAGAATAGTAAAATGCAGGATATAAGGGGCAGTAGAAAAGCAGGCAGTGAAGTAAATGTGTGGGGCAGTAGAAGAGAGAGTGAAGGAACTTTCTGTCTCATGCAGTTCTCCACCAAAATGCTATCTGGTGTCTTAGGTTGCAAGTAACCAAACTGTTTGAAATCAGATTGGAAGTAGAGTGAGACAGTTGTCATCATGAGGATCATTTGGTGTGTTTAAGGAGGCTGCTTATTTCAGGCACTGACACTCATCTCCAGCCCAGCGGCTGGTGGAAACTCCAACTCCAGACCTTAATGGTGGGCGTAGGGGGCACCCGCTGCCATATTTCAAACAACTTAGAGAGACTTTGTTGGCACAAGGAAATGCTTTCATCTTTCTGATTAAACAGCAAGTAGAACTAAAGGTTTCATTTTTTTAAATGTACTTTATATCCCTCATCTTATGGAGCTCTAGCCAGCCGTTGGGCCAAAGCAGATGTTAGGTCCTTGACTTACAATCCTCAAAGCAGCAGTTGTTCCTCAAAGTCCCTTTTTGCTTCTCTGTGTCTCACGCATTGACCCATAGGTCAGCCAGGCCTCTCCCATGGCTTTTGATGTGTAAGGGCTTGTGTTTCATGGTGTGGTTTTCTTAACTTCACTGTGGGTTAGTGGAAAGGAGGTTAAATGGGCTATGGAGGTGGGGTGGAGGAGGGGTCCCCTGGGGAGGTTTGAACAGATGGCAGTTAATTGTCACTTGAGAAGAGAGGAGGCTGTTGAGCCTTCTTTCCACAGCCAGCTGTCCCTCTACTGCCTGAGAGCAGAGAACAAGCACCAACTCCCCAGCGACTACTCCTTACTTTCCACCACGTCCCCGTGCAAAACCCACAGACCAACTTTGTTCAGTCTAAATTAGAAAATTAAACAGTTACTTGTTTCTTCTTGTGTATAGAAGGAACCATTTGCTTTCTCTTTTTCACAATTGCCCAGGTCTTATGGAGGGTTATCAACACTAGAAAGGAATACATTCTAATCATCAACTCATATCTCATTTCTATGTGAAACCATCAGATGTTAATGTTGAGAAATTTTAATTCCTCTGTCTTTTAGGCTCTGCCACCAAAACTGTCATACCAAATGTTCTTCATTTTGCTACATTTATTTTTGTAAAATATTTCATTCCAAAATGTCTTCTCATCCCTGTAAGCCTAAGCCCACGTGAGAAACTTTAATGTTTCTGCCATCCAGGAGATTCCAAAGCTGGTCTTGTCAGGTTTCCTTGGGAATTTTTTTAGAATTTTTATTTTAAAAACTTAGCATGTAAATAAATGCCTGATACCACTAAAAGCACTTTATGGATGTCAATTTATTTAAAACTCATAAAACCCTGTGAGGTAGGTACTAATATTATCTGCATTTTGCAGATGAGGAAACTGAGGCAAAGAGAGATAAAATGACAGCTAGTTTATGGATGTCAATTTATTTAAAACTCAAAACCCTGTGAGGTAGGTGCTAATATTATCTGCATTTTGCAGATGAGGAAACTGAGGCAAAGAGAGATAAAATGACAGCTAGTGAGTGATGGAGCCAGGATTTGGACATGGGCAATCTGGCTCTAAATTGCATGTTCTTAATTACTATGCTATGTTGCCTCTCAAGCAAG
The DNA here is from genome assembly GCF_000696425.1 of Galeopterus variegatus. Lineage (NCBI taxonomy): Eukaryota > Metazoa > Chordata > Mammalia > Dermoptera > Cynocephalidae > Galeopterus > Galeopterus variegatus. Next base: position 95,655 of record NW_007728182.1, on the reverse strand, counting down.
TTATATATCTTCTGAATCAATATTCCAGATCAGAGGGTGCAGACTGGCCCACAAATATACTTTTTATGGCCCATACACAATCCAAAAATTCAGAAAATTTATCTAGAAATCTAGATTTTCTGACTTCTTTTGAAAATGGGCATACAAACATCATTAGGCTTACATTCCCACGTGGCAGCAACAGCTGAGCAACAATCAGCCATTTGGACAAGGCTCTCCCACTCCAGTTACCACAGTCTCCACCATAGCAGACCACAGTATCCAGTTAAATTTCCTGTCTCACTCCTGGGAGCTTTTGAGCTCGTGACCTATATTCTAGCTGCTGTGTGTATGGACACGCTGTTCCAGTGTAGCAAAGGCCTGCTCCAAAATGCATTCCTTGATCTTCTAGACACCTAGCTTACTCACTTCTCCTTGTGATGGGATTTTTGGTAAGTAATGACTAATGGTTGACTGTCCCAAAGATAAAAACTGAAAGGGAGTGAGTCACTTGCTCTGGCCTGGGATCCCAAATCCCCATTTTCTGGCCAAAGGTTCTAGCCCAGTGGCCAATATCATGGGGTGGTTCCCCAGAGCCAGAGCTGGCTCATAGGGCAAGCCAAACTTGCATCCAGTGGTGAAAGGCAAGGTTCAAAGTCCAATTTTAGCCTTAGGTCTGGGGCAGGAAGGGCACCACAGAGGCCAGAAGTTCAGAGTAGAGCAGAGAAGGAGTTAGGAGAATAAGTGAATGAAATGCAAATCAAAACCACACTGAGATACCATCTCACCCCAGTTAGGATGGCTAATATCCAAAAGACTGTGAATGATAAGTGCTGTTGAAGTTGTGGAGAAAAAGGAACTCTCATACACTGTTGGTGGGACTGAAAAATGGTGCAGCCTGTATGGAAAATGGTATGGAGTTTCCTCAAACAATTGCAGATAGATCTACCATATGACTCAGNTTTTTAGAATTTTTATTTTAAAAACTTAGCATGTAAATAAATGCCTGATACCACTAAAAGCAGTTTATGGATGTCAATTTATTTAAAACTCAAAACCCTGTGAGGTAGGTGCTAATATTATCTGCATTTTGCAGATGAGGAAACTGAGGCAAAGAGAGATAAAATGACAGCTAGTGAGTGATGGAGCCAGGATTTGGACATGGGCAATCTGGCTCTAAATTGCATGTTCTTAATTACTATGCTATGTTGCCTCTCAAGCAAGTTATATATCTTCTGAATCAATATTCCAGATCAGAGGGTGCAGACTGGCCCACAAATATACTTTTTATGGCCCATACACAATCCAAAAATTCAGAAAATTTATCTAGAAATCTAGATTTTCTGACTTCTTTTGAAAATGGGCATACAAACATCATTAGGCTTACATTCCCACGTGGCAGCAACAGCTGAGCAACAATCAGCCATTTGGACAAGGCTCTCCCACTCCAGTTACCACAGTCTCCACCATAGCAGACCACAGTATCCAGTTAAATTTCCTGTCTCACTCCTGGGAGCTTTTGAGCTCGTGACCTATATTCTAGCTGCTGTGTGTATGGACACGCTGTTCCAGTGTAGCAAAGGCCTGCTCCAAAATGCATTCCTTGATCTTCTAGACACCTAGCTTACTCACTTCTCCTTGTGATGGGATTTTTGGTAAGTAATGACTAATGGTTGACTGTCCCAAAGATAAAAACTGAAAGGGAGTGAGTCACTTGCTCTGGCCTGGGATCCCAAATCCCCATTTTCTGGCCAAAGGTTCTAGCCCAGTGGCCAATATCATGGGGTGGTTCCCCAGAGCCAGAGCTGGCTCATAGGGCAAGCCAAACTTGCATCCAGTGGTGAAAGGCAAGGTTCAAAGTCCAATTTTAGCCTTAGGTCTGGGGCAGGAAGGGCACCACAGAGGCCAGAAGTTCAGAGTAGAGCAGAGAAGGAGTTAGGAGAATAAGTGAATGAAATGCAAATCAAAACCACACTGAGATACCATCTCACCCCAGTTAGGATGGCTAATATCCAAAAGACTGTGAATGATAAGTGCTGTTGAAGTTGTGGAGAAAAAGGAACTCTCATACACTGTTGGTGGGACTGAAAAATGGTGCAGCCTGTATGGAAAATGGTATGGAGTTTCCTCAAACAATTGCAGATAGATCTACCATATGACTCAGTTATCCCACTGCTGGGAATATACCCAGAGGAATGGAAATCATCAAATTGAAGGTATACCTGTTCCCCAATGTTCATTGCAGCACTCTTTACAATAGCTAAGAGTTGGACCCAGCCCACATGTCCATCATCAGATGAGTGGATATGGAAACTGTGGTATATCTACACAATGGAATACTACTCTGCTATAAAAAAGAACGAAATACAGCCATTTGCAACAATATGGATGGACCTAGAGAAAATCATACTAAGTGAAATGAGTCAGGCACAGGAAGAGAAATATCACATGTTCTCACTTATTTGTGGGAGCTAAAAATAAATAAATAAATAAATACACAAATAAACGGGGTGGGGGAGGGAAAAAGACACAACAATTACAATTCCTTGAAGTCGTTATGACAAGCGAACAGATATGAGGTTGTTGAGAGGGAGGAGGGAAAGAAGGGGGAGACAGGTTTCAGTAATGGGCCACAATAATCAACCACATTGTATATTGATAAAATTAAATTAAATTTTTAAAAAAAGAGAGAGAGATTGAAATGAGCACAATACAATGTAGTATATCAGTCAGGTAGATACAATTCCTTGAGAAAGTTACTTAATGTCTGCTGAGTTTACACTTCCATATCCATATTACTCAGTCCATTCAGGCTGCTATACCGAAGTACCTCAGTCTGGGTGCTTTATAAACAATAGAAATTTATTGCTCACAGTTCTGGAGGCTGGAAGTCCAACATCAAGGTGCCAGCAGATTTGGTGCCTGGTGAGGTCCTATTCCTCATAGGTGATGCCTTCTTGCTGTGTCCTCACAATGACAGAAGGAGGAAGGGCACTCCCTGAAACCTCTTTTATAAGGGTACTGAATTCCATCTGTGAGAGCAGAACCCTCATGACTTAATCACTTCCCAAAAGACTCCACCTCTTATTACCACTACAGTGAGGATTAGGTTTTAACATAAATTTTGGAGGAACATGTTTGGACCATAGGTCCCTGCAATGAAATTAATGTCCCAGCTTCATGGAGTTGCTGTACGGATTAAATGAGGTAACGTACTCTAAGTGCTTAGTATCATGCCTGGCATGATAATAGGCACGATACACAGTAACCCATGGCACCCAGTAGGTCCTGAGTGGCTGCTGAGAATACTAACAGGTGTTTGCAGTTTGCCTGTTGCAGAAGGGGGTGTGGCATGTGGGTGAGTCCAGTCAGATCTCAGTGCAAATCCAGGACAGAGTTTGATTATTCATAGCCTTAACATTGTGTTGCCATCATTTATTTTTATTTTTAGTATATTTATTTATATTTAGTTTACTTTTATTTTCAAAAGTAAATGTGACAGGTGAGAGAGCTAGGGTAGAGTGTGGGTAATTAGTACTTGAAAAAAAAGTTTAGTTAGAGTGGCATATTTCTTTTCTGTCTCTTAACACCTTGAAATACTATATGGACAATAATTTCATAAGATGCATGTGACTTTAAATGTCCTAAGATTTTGCATTTTCTTATTTCTTTCCTTCCTTTCTTCCTTACTCCCTTCCTTTCTTATAGTAATTCACAGATCTGTCTTATTTTCTAGTTCAGCATTTCCCAAAATGTAAGCAAAGGAACACTAATTCCACAATATTCTGCAGGGATAAAAAGTTTTTGTGATTAAATAAATTTGGGAAATGCTTCATCTCTTATCTCCTGCTTTGAGATTTGTTATATATGTTAAAACATATACAAGGCTTTGAATTGCCTTAAATTAAAAACTAACTAACAAACAAACAACAACAACAACAAAAACCAAGAACTTTTCAACCAGTATTTCTCAGATGCATTTTTACCATGGAACTTTTTCTCTCTCAGTTAAACCCAATTAACACCCTGCTGGATCCAGTTGGAGAACTGTTGATCTAGGTTTACTCATTAAATGACTTTCTAACCTTGGATTATTGTTCCTGCTCCTTTCATTAAAGGTGTCATATTTTACATTTATAGATTTGTCTAAAGCCCAAAGACCTAACTTAAAGAAGAAAATCAGAAAAACATATCTTCTACCCTCTGCTTCACATGTATTTGAAGGTGTAATGATACATAATGAGAAAATTCACATACAACATAAATTAAAGTTGTTTTAAGTCTTTCAAAATTTTATCTTCTATGTTACAGTGGCTCAAGACATAGTTATTTTATTATGTTTTTTGTTTATTTTGCTTTGTTTTGTCAAAACATCCCAGAGCCCTCTGACAACCTATAGACTTGCATATTCCTTTGCATTCTAGGAAAACATTAACCTAACACAGGTTTTCTTTAGATTAAGTATGTAGCACA
>NW_007728182.1:87169-91042 GCF_000696425.1 Galeopterus variegatus | reverse complement strand
TGTTTTTTGTTTATTTTGCTTTGTTTTGTCAAAACATCCCAGAGCCCTCTGACAACCTATAAACTTGCATATTCCTTTGCATTCTAGGAAAACATTAACTTAACACAGGTTTTCTTTAGATTAAGTATGTAGCACATTTTTTTTTCCTCACAGGCTCTGCACATGTCTGTTCTCTTTCTCTCTCATTGTTTAATTACAGAAAATAAAATCTATTAGAAATCAATTTGTTTTCTGTTAGGTCCACTTGTATAGCACCTCAGCTGGTGTGTCCCGGCCATATGTGTGGGCAGCCATCTCCCAGTATAGCTTGGAAGTGCTTGACTTGGGGTCATTTGGGTTATGGCCTGTCTACGGAGTGCTTTTTATATTGAAGATCTCAGGGGAGACAGGATTCCAGACAGAGAGAGAGTTGTCCTCTGTAGGGCAGAAACTGATGCTAGGGACTGTGACATCCTTTGGCTCTTTTGGAAGCCTGTGGCCTCTTCAGTGACATGTACTCCAAAGAGCTGGACTTATGTACAAGCTCAGCCCAGAAGCCTCTTCAGATGTGACAAGGGAAGGGCTAATCAGGTGTAGAAAGTACTTTGAATTAATAGTATTTGAAAAAAACCAAAACCTTGTAAATTAGTTTTATTGAATGTAAAAGAACTTCCTGAATTATGTGAACAGTTGGGGAGCCACAGGAAAGGGCCTCTGTGTTTCATGGGAATGTGCTGTGTTGCCAGCTCAGAGCCTGTCCTTTTGTTGTGGCTCTTCCTTTCAAATTCAATGTCAGTCACAGCAGCAAAGATAAAAGGTGACGCTAGCTTGTCTCTGCTCGCTTGTAATTCTGTTCGAGGAAGGTTTATGAAATGAATGATTCTTTCCATCACAGTTGGCTAATTTTAGAAAGATTAGAATGCGGGAGACTTCCGTCTCTATACTAATGCAGCCAGGCAAGTTACTACCGTCATCAAGCTGTATTAATTGAGTTTTATTTTTTGTGTGTTTCTGGTTTCCCATCTGGAAAATGGACAGGGAAATAATGACCTTTTGCAGAGTAACATTATGAATAATCAACAAAAAATTTATTATAAGACACATTACAAATTAATAACTCCATATTCATGCTAAGTATCAACATATAATTTTTATCTTATAAAAAACTAGGCGGTCACAAATTTCCAGCAATGCTTGAACCAGATACCAAATTTTATTCATTTGTCTTAAAATTCATAGAAGCAATGTCATAGGATAACATTTTACAGGCTGGATTTTTACCTTTTTCTTTATGACTTATATTATATATGCAAACATTCAAAATTAATATCATAGATTTTATCCTTTGATATAGAAAGTAGAGAAGAGACTGAGACAGAGAAACTTTAACTTTCAAGAGCAAAAAGCAACTGAACATTAAAAATCTTAGGACCATTTCAGTGTGATTCTTCATATAAAACCCACAGATTCTGGGAACCATGACCTCTTCTTTTCTAAACATAATTTTCCCCAAATTAGGATCAAATGCTTTTAGGTCTGGAAAGCAAAGCGCCTTGCAAATGGATCTTCTGAGAGATCTAACAGCTTGCCTCTGTCAGTCTGAGAGTTAATAGTTCAGCAGACTGAGAATTTGGATTGCCTAAATCCCCAAACAATATTTTTTTCAAGTTTTCTCTTGCTCTTTCACCTCTGAATTATTTCATAGTATCTCAGTCACTTCCCTTTCCACCTCTTCTCCCCATAAATTGGTCCCTGTATGTCCTAGTGCTCTGTGGAGACCCTGGCTGCAGTAGGAGAGAGAAGGCTGCTAGCTGAGCCTATGGGTCCCCGACAATGTACTTAACCAGAAAAGCTCCATTTTTAGCTGTTTTCCTTATGATGCTTTCCTGAAATCAGGGCTCCGTGTCTTTACAATGTTTCCAAACCACTGCTCTCCCCTATCAAAGCCACATGCTTGTCTTGCTCAGCGTTTCTCATCTCTACATCTACTTTGGATTCTTTTTCTTCTTTCTTGAAACACTGCCTTTCGTAGACTTTCAAAATGTTTGTTCCTCTTTTCCCTCTTACACCAAAGATAATTATGTTCCATTTCCCATCCCTACTACAGACTGGACGTTCCCCACATCCCCTTTTCATGAGGATCACTGTTTCTTATGAGCTTAAAAGCCTGGGGTTAAAGTGTCTTATCTCAAGATCCCTAAATTTAACCTCACACTTCATTCCCACCCTCTGCAACCTGATCTATATTTCTCCAAAACAGGGAGAGTTTGGGTGGAGGACATGTCCCCTTTTCATGAGGATCACTGTTTCTTATGAGCTTAAAAGCCTGGGGTTAAAGTGTCTTATCTCAAGATCCCTAAATTTAACCTCACACTTCAGTCCCACCCTCTGCAACCTGATCTATATTTCTCCAAAACAGGGAGAGTTTGGGTGGAGGACATGGGGAATAATTGCAATTTGTGGTTAGGCATGATGATAGTATTGATGTGATCATCATATCTTGGGCACAGGTGGTGATGGTCAGCTTTGTACTCCATGAATATGCATAATCAATAAAAAAATTAATAAATAAATCTCTCCAAAATGGTTTCTCAGAATTCTTGGGAAGTGTTCTGGCCACTGTTAACCTTCTGGTCCCTTGGGTTTCATGTTCACCTGGGAGCAGCGTCTGTTTCCTGTCTTTACAGATGTGTCAAAAGCTCCTTGAGGGTATGAAATATCGTATATTTTCCATCTTCTCCTCTAGCACTGGTCTTTAACATGATAGGTGTATTAGTTAAGAACTTCATTGGCTAAAAATAACATGTATCTCACCCCCCAAACAATGGCTTAAATAAATGAATTAAGGGTTTTCTCTTTCTCACGTAATCAGAGGTCCAGAGGTGAGCAGTCCAGAGCTGGCATGACAGCCCATGATGCCACCAAGGACCCTGCACCTCTTTTCTCAAGCATCCTTGGCATTTGCTTGTCTCCTGTGGTCCCAAGACAGTGGAACCCCTTCCAGCATCATGTTCATATTTCACTGAAGAGGAAGGGGAAGGAAATGAGCAATTTGTGGTGGACAAATTTGTTGGAAGACACCAACAAAGCAAGAGTCAGCTAACCCTCCTTAAAGGGCTTTGCAGGCTGGTCCGAAGGTACTGAATTATCTCAATTGATTGTTCACAGTCAGTTTCAGGTCGAACTCTTTGTTACGCTCTTTCTCCCCTTTTTACTACTGCCCTTGACTAGTCTAAAAATAAAATAAAATAAATCAATAAATAAAGGGTTTTCCAAAAGTGCCACCTGGTGACTTCCACTTACATTTCATTGGTAAAAACTGTGTCATAAAGGAAGGAAGGAAGGAAGGAAGGAAGGAAGGAAGGAAGGAAGGAAGGAAGGAAGGNGATTATGTTTTGTAATGATGAATATGCTAATTATTCTGCACACAGGTGTTAATATTCAACTTTGTACCCCACAAATATGTATAATCAATTATGTTTCAATAAAACAAGGGGGAAAACTGTCACATGCACCCTTCTAGCTGAAAGGAGTCTAGAACATACAGTATTTTGGGAGCTGTATATGTCGTTGCTCTTAATAAAGTTGGGGTTCTGCCAGTAAAGAAGAAAAAGATAGTGGATATTTGATGGGCAATCTGTGTAGGGTGGCTGTGTGGAGGAGGTTTCAGCCAGCCCGTAATACTCATCTGTATCTCCCCCAGGTAACTCAAAATTAACTATCACAATTAAGTGAAAAGTGCTGACCATGCATACACAGCTTCGAGTTAGGTCCTCTGGGCCAGGGCTCCTCAAAGGATGGTCGAGGGGCGGTGTTGGTTGTACAGTGGTAAGCACAGCTGCCTTCTATAAGCGTGGTGCACAGGAGGACCCATCTGAGGACTCTTTGTTACCC
>NW_007728182.1:83751-86393 GCF_000696425.1 Galeopterus variegatus | reverse complement strand
CACAGCTGCCTTCTATAAGCGTGGTGCACAGGAGGACCCATCTGAGGACTCTTTGTTACCCGACTGCAACGATAAAGAACTTAAATGAGAATGGAAATCTAGTACACTATTACACTCACTCTTTTTTTTTTTTTTCCCCTTTTTTTGTCTTTTTTACTGACCGGTAATGGGATCGCAACCCTCAGTGTCACGCCCATACCGGGGACCGGCAACAGGATCACAACCCTCGGTGTTGCACCTGCACCACGCTCAGCCAGTGAGCGGGAACCGGTCTCCACATGGGATCCGAACCCTCGGCGGGAGTGCCACTGCACTCCCAAGGGGCGCACTCTCCAGTGCACCACTGGGCCGGCCCTCACTCTTTTTTTTATTTATGGAAACATAATTGATTATACATGTTTATGGGTTACAGAGTTGAATATCAATACCTGTGTACAATATGTGATAATCAAATTAGGATAGTTAGTATACTCATCACTACAAAATGTAAATCGTTCTTTGTGACCCTTCACCAATTTCTTTCTTGGCCCCCCCTTCCTCTCCCACTTTCCCACCTCCAGTAACCACAGTTCTGTTTTCTCTTTTTGAAAGTTCAACATACTATTGTGATCATTGTATCTTTCCTTCTTTTTTATGTATTTGTTTTTTAGCTCCCATTTATGAGTGAGGACATGCAGTATTTCTCTTCCTGTGCTTGGTTTATTTCACTTAATATAATTTTCCCCAAGCTCATCCATGTTGCTGCAAATGGCAGAATTTCATTCTTTTTTATGGCTGAGTAGTATCGCATTGTGTATATATGCCACATTTTCCTTATCCAGTTGTCTGTTGATGGACGTTTACGTTGGTTCCATCTCTTGGCTATTATAAATAGAGCTGTGATAAACATGGAAGTGCAGGTATCCCTTCAACATACTGAACTCATTGGCTCCCTCCCAACTAGACGGTCACCTCTGCCCTTCATGGAAATTCTTGATCTGTCACTTTAAGCATCCTTCTGTCCTTCATTTCTTTGACAAACATTTAGTTGGTGTCTACAGTGTACCAACTATACTGTGCTGGGTGCTGGGGACACCAGTTGTCATCAAACGGCAGTATCAAGTGGGAAACTGTGGAAGTATTTTGTAAATCTAATTATGTGTAAGAATCAGGTAGCATTCTCTTTTCTCCTTTAGAAGGAATAAAAGGTACAAAGAGAATAAGCACATGCACAGCACTGCCAGAATAAGACCTCATCACTCCCTGGCATCCTTGCCATTAGCTGACTTTGCTCTGCTCTTGTCTCTCTACAGTGGGTCTCATCTGAAGGAACATTGTTCTTGAGCTTAAGAAGAGGCAAAAGAACTTAAGAGTTGCATTTCAGATGAGAAGCATAGGATGTTGACAATTCAGTTCATCCCTTACCTCCCTCATAAATGTCTGGACATAAAGCCATCTCAGCATATGTCATTGGAACCTAAGTAAAAGGGTCATAAAGCTCCAGGTGATGAAAATTGTTGTTAACTAGGCCTCTGGGGAACACTAGTGAGAACATGCGCTTCCACCATGCGCTTGCATTCTCTTGGCCAAGTGACTTAGGAGGCGGTGAGTAAAGGTCAGGATGTTTAGGAGTAGAGACGTGCTGTCAGAGAGGGTTGGAAGGACGGAAGAGAACAGTGCTGGGCCCAGCAAGTTTAAAAAGACTTTCAAGCACCTATGGCAAATGTTAACATTTGTTAAATATGAGAAGTGTGTACGTGGGTGTTTTATTTTTTTTCTCTGTACTTTTCTTTATGTTTTAATATTTCATCATTTAACATTTAAATTTGAAAAAAATCCTTAGAACAGAGTTGTTTTTTCAGATGATCAAAGTAGCACAGAAGAAGAGAAAGTACAGTAAATAAAATATTCATTATGAAAGACAGGGATAGTTTAGTTTAGTTGTGTGTGGGAGGGCGTGCTCATGATCAAAAGCTTTAGCATGCATTGAAATCCCCTGTAGGGTATTTAAAACATAGATTACTGACTCCATCTCTTTCTGATTCACCAGGTTAGAGGTAAGGCCTGATAATTTGCATTTCTAACAAGATCCCACAACAAAGAAGTTTTAATGAGGTCTTGTTGAATAGATATTAGGTCCTTTTCCCATAATTATCTGGATTGGTTTGATTCATTTATTCAACAGGTATTTATTTAGTAATTACCTACTATGTGCCAAGTACTGTGTTACATGCTAGGCATATATGATTTATTGTATACATACAACTTCTTATCTAGAAGCAATAGTTAAATACATATTATATGTTTATGCCACAAGATGAACAATCATCTAGACAATAGAGCAAGCTGTTAGATGTTATAATAGATAATAGAATAGGGGAACACCAAGGGAGGGCTGTGTATGAAAACTTCGCTTTTTAATATATAGTATTAAATAATGAATACAGATCATTTTTATGCCACAAGATGAACAATCATCTAGACAATAGAGCAAGCTGTTAGATGTTATAATAGATAATAGAATAGGGAACACCAAGGGAGGGCTGTGTATGAAAACTTCGCTTTTTAATATATAGTATTAAATAATGAATACAGATCATTATTCTTTTCTCTTCACTCCTTTCCTCCAGCACCCTACTATTCTTTTCTCTCCTTCTTCCCTC
>NW_007728182.1:82504-82956 GCF_000696425.1 Galeopterus variegatus | reverse complement strand
GTTCCCACTGATACATTCCCTTCTGCCTTTCTTCCTCTTCTCTCTGTCTCCCTTTTTTCTTTTCCTTTTCTCCTTGTTATGACTGAATGTGCCCCGCTCCTCAATTCATATTGAAGTCCTAGCCTCCAATGCCTCAGCATGTGACTGCATTTGGAGATAAGGTCTTTAAGTAGGTAATTAGGTTAAAATGAGATCATTAAGGTGGACCCTAATTTAATATGACTGGCGTCATTTGGACACGGAGATGAACAGAGGGAAGACCATTTGAAGACACAGGGAGAAGATGGTCATCGACAACCTAAGGAGAGAGGTCTCAGATGAAACCAACCCTGATGACACCTTGATCTTCTACCCTCCAGAACTGTGAGACAGTACATTTCTGTTGCTTAAGCCGTTGAGTCTGTTGTACTTTGTTAGGGCAGCCCTAGCAAGCTAATACACTCCTTTTTTCA
>NW_007728182.1:74027-80733 GCF_000696425.1 Galeopterus variegatus | reverse complement strand
ACTGGCTGAGCGTGGTGCGGGCACGACACCGAGGGTTGCGATCCCGTTGCCGGTCCCCAGTACGGGCGTGACACCGAAGGTTGCAATCCCGTTACCGGTCAGTAAAAAAAAAAGACAAAAAGGAAAAAATAAATAAATAAAAATAAATAAATATGATTTATATATTTAAGTGATAGGCACACTTGTTTCCACAAAGGTAGCTAGATTTTTTAAAAATCAATGCCTTGACCTATAGTTTTGTATATAATTCATCTGTTTGCTTTATGGCTGCTGTTAGCAGCATCACATTTTCCCCTCTAATAAAAATGAAAGAAGTGACATAGATGACTCTGGCCAAATTGGCTAACAGTGTCATGGTGTTTGGTTTTGTTCAATGCGATCATGCACCTGTTTTTATATATATCATAATGTATTAGCTTTGTATACAGCAAAAAGCATATAGTTAGCTTAAATTGCAACGCATCTTATGTTTTCCAGGCTATATATTATGAGGCCTACCAAGAAACAAATTTGCTTAAACATTCCTTAATCAATTAACAAAGAGTTTGCACCAGATTTCATTTTTTGAAGAATCGCCACAAATGTACTGACTTATGTGTGCTCCTGTGTGTTCACTTACATTTTTTGCACTCATTTCTTTTCTTTAAGCAGTCATCACCTTTCATTCAGCTTGTTATAGACCCAGGGTCTTCAAAGGAATGTTCATTCAGTTCGAAGATGCTCTTCATCTGTGTTTTTTATTTCTTTGCCTATGGATAATGGATAATGATATTTTACCCATTTAAGAACACTTCATTTCCTTATTACATGGACATATTTCTAATTGGATCCAGGCTCCTTACTATTAATAGCTGTTAAGGATGCACTGCTCATCTAATTTAGCACTGCCTGGGGTGACACTATTGGTTCTCAGTTTCTTTACTGCCAGTATGTAGAGCTTATGCCATAGGGAGCCTGGAGCTAGTTGACAAGATGCCTGCCCTCCAAGGCTGAGCCTAAGACATGCTTTCCAGACAGCTTCCCCCTCAGTGACCTCAGCATCCCTCACTACCCCAACTATCTTTGGTTTGGTCCCATGACTGAAATAAGGAAGGCAAAGCCACATCCTGGGTTTGGCTTTATTCTAGAGACCTTTGACTTTATCTATACCCATCGTTATGGAATATGGAAGCCCTCAGGGGCAGCTCCTGAATTTCCATGTAAGAGCTTAGGGATAGCAATACAGAAGTAGGCTAGAGGGCATGTCTGGAATGTATGCTTGCAGGGAAAACACATTTTGTTATAATTGTATTTTTTTAGGCAGCCATGAAGAAGTTGACAGATATTTGGTTGGGGAGAGGAGTATAAGCTTCCATAAGTCGTTCTGTGCAGAGCCGTGGGTTCATTCTCATGGACAGCACCTTTTGGTGCACCACTAAAGGCCAAGCCTTATAGGATGGCTTTTCAGAGTATGACATTAACCTATCTCTCACATGTTCCACACTCCTGCGCACCCCAGCCTCCTGCTCAGCCAAGCTGTGACCATCCCATGAGCAGCACACACGGCCTTTTCTTTTCTTCTGTCCTTTTATTTTTGCTGTTCCTGAGGTCTAGATTCGACCCTCTCTGCTGTCCACCGGCAGCACTTCCTGCACACCACCAGTCGTCACAGGTTGGCACGAAATTCTCATCCAACACGCAGCCTTGGGCTGTGAGCTCTTTGGAGGCAGGGCCCATATCTTACTCAGTTTGACATCGTGAGTGCCCAGGTGGTTTCTGACATTTGACTGGTCCTGAATAAAAGTGCATTGCATTAAGCTCTTATTGTTACTGTGGGGCTGTATCTTCACCAGCTTCAGTGTAGGAGGATCTCCCCAATAAAATGGTGAAAAGGTAGCTGAGAAATAACCCTTTAAATGCTGAATCAGTTTCTGGATGAAAAAACTTTTAAGAACATCCCTACCTTAGTAAAAAGCCCTAACATATGCTTTCCTTCTAGACTCAGGAATCTCATTTTGAACATTGGTTATTATACTGAGCTCTAATATCTGCAGCGTCCCATGACCTATAAAAGTGCCCTGAAATAATAGTGTCAATCAAGACATCTTTAAAATCAAGGCATGTTGATAAAACAAAGCATTGGTCCATCCAATGACCTTCCAATGAAGCACCTATTTTGTCAAAATTTGATTTCAATGGGCAAATGCATGTTGACTTAGCTTATAAAGTAGCTGAAATATACTGCTCTTTTCCAAGATTATTTAGTGTGAACTTGTCCAAAAATTTTTCTGTTTCCTGTTTCTGAAAAGTATTAACATTCAAAAAGGAAAATTTTACATCTTCAATGACTTTGGAAGGCTATATGAACTTGAACTATATTACCTTTCTTGTGAAGTAATTTTTTTTTACCTCCTTTAGAGAATCAGGTTGTTATCACAACAAAAATGATTACATGCTGTATTCATAATGGCACACCAAATGATTTTGCCTGTCATTTATCCTTTCTGTCATTTAATAAGTACCATTGTACTATACGTTGTACCTAAGGAATTAAGGGTGAACAAGATAGACATGATTCCTGCACTGGGGTCTTCATGTTTAGAGAGAAGAAAAGACAGACCAACAAACAGAATTGTAATCTGGAATGTGTTTTAACTTTGAGACTTACCAGCCCATAAAACATTGGCCACCTTTACCAGATCACTTGAAATTCCTACAACCTTTCCATCACTGGTTCAAAAGACCACTATTATTTAGGTAAAGACCCATGGTATTGCTGGCAGGAATCAGGATTTTAATGAGAGTCCACAGTGATTTCCCTGGACACAGATATTCTTGATATTTTGTGGAGGGCTGTGGGGCTGGCTAAGGTTAGTAACATTTATATTCATAATCTCGTTGGTTTGTATGTGGAGGAGAATGGCGATGCCTGTTACTGGTGGTAGGTGGTGGTCACCAGTGTAGCCCCAATGAAAAGAACTGTGTCTAAGTAAAGAATGTGGGAAGTAATTGCTGCTGCTGGAAGTTGAAGCTTCTACTTGAGGAGTTTCTGGAAACATACTTTATTTGTACATCAGAATATGATTGAACTGTGTAGATATTCATTTGTTGTAAGTAATGGAATTAAATTGTTTGGTTTACACTATGTGGTCTTTGTCACATGTGTCTCACACTAATATTTATTTATTTATTAGGTATCTATTGCATGCAAAAAACCACACCAGACACTGAGGGGGCTTTGTTTGGTTTACAGCTCAGGAACAGTACCAACCAAAGACACAGGCAGAGCATGCAGGTTCAAGGTCACCAGGAGAATGCCCGTGTGAGTAGAAGTAGATCTTGGTTCCTGATGGGAAAATAGGAGTATTACATGGGACTGTTTTAGAAGCTTATCCTGGTGAAGTGATTGGCAATAGAGAGTTTCCCTAAGTCTTGGGGCAGGAAGGATCCCATAATCCTATCAAAGCAGGATGGCTGATAATAGCAGGCAGCGAGCTTGAGAACAATCTTCATTGGTCACACTAAGAATCAAATTTATTATTATTATTATTTTTTTTTAGATCAGGATTACCTATATTCAATATGTAAAAGTTCAATTTAACTAATAATTATTTAGAATCTACCAGGATTCGCTTTAGGCCATGAAGGATTTCACCATATATTCTTCTACGTAAATGAGATTTATAGACTTTCTGACAAACACATGGAGAGAATTAAGGGATTGGGCCAACCTAATTTTGCCTTTTCAATGGTAATTTAAATTTTATAGATGAAAATTTGTCTTATTGAGGGATGAATAAAAGCTTTTACTAAGACTGTTCTAGCCTTTTGAACTAATCATAGAATATTAGATTTAGAAATGAGTGATTGATCTCCAGCGGTTTTCAAACCCTTTGTATAAGCAAAGTTTTACACTGAAGTATGTGAAAAGAAAAAGTGTCAAACAAAAAGTGGAGTTGGATGTGGGGAATAATCCTCACTGACTTGCTGCATTTGAGTCTCCAAGAGGTTTCCCAGGCCACACTTTGAATACTGCTGCTCCAGGCCAGTTTCCACATATTACCAATGAGAGTGCCCAGGAAGGGTTAAGTGAACCGCTCCAGGATACTGCTTGTCAGAGGGAGAAATGGGCCTAGGGTTTTTGACTTATTCTGGCTTACCCATTGAGTTTTCTTTTGAAAACTTAACGCAATTTGCATATCTTTTCATTTATGTTTCCAAAAGCCTATAGCTTTTGAAATTGGGCCACTGTCTGATTGATGATAGTAACTGAGAAAAAATGACAGCCATGTTCTGGGCCAAAAGGGAAACAGGTTAAATCCACTGTGTCTTTCTTTATCCCCGATTGTGTTTGACTGTATTCATCTTCATCCTTCACATAGAAAAGAGAGGCCACGTCCCCTCCCTTCAGTGGGAAATGCAGTTCCACAGAAGATGGGTTCCCATGTGCGTCTTTGCTTAAGAACGTCTATTTGATTCTGGCCTCCAGGAGTTGGTGCAGGTTGGTTCTCACCCTAATTTTTATGAGCACTGAGGGGTCCTTTCCAGACTCCCAGCTATTGCCACACTTTGGGTGGCAAGGCCCTACACAATTCTTCCTTACTACTGTAAAGGTAATCTAGTTGCATAATTTTTAATCTTTGCTATAAAGTCTGTTCAGCTGAGGAGGCTCTGTGTGGCAGGGACAGCTAGCTGTCCACCAGCTCTGCATGCTTCCCCTTGCATAGCACAGGCTTGCTTCTGTGAAGCAGCTACTCAGTAGAGACCGCATCCCTCCTCCCCTACTGCCCTGGCCACACATGCACACACAGAGTTAGGCACAGTGTATGAATGAGTTCTAGTTCATGGGATGTGAGTGGAGCTGTTGTGTGCCATCCCTAGGCCTGGCCCATCAAACCCTCCCCTGTGGTGCACCTCAGTGCTCTCTTCCTTTTTGTTGGCTGAATATTCGAATTTAAGGACCTAGTCTAAGGTTTCTTAAGCTCAGCACTATTGGGATTTGGGGCTGAATAATTCTTGGTTGTGAAGGCCTGTCCTGTGCATTATAGGGTATTTAGCAATGTCCCTAGTCTCTACCCACTTGATGCCAGTAGCACCTCCCCTGGTTGAAGCAACCCAGAATGTCTCCAGACATTGACAAAGGTCCCCTGGTTTGGCAGGGAGTGGTGTGAAGGAGAGGAATGAAGACAAAATGACCCCCATTTGAGAATGACTGCCTAGAGTACAGCAGAGTCACAAGATGGAAGGAGCATGGGTCCCTGCTTCTGTTTCTTATAACAGAAAACATGAAACTGGGTAATGTATTAAAAAAAAAGGTTTATTTCTTACAGTTTGGGGTCTGGGAAGCCTATGATTCAGGGGGCACATCTGGTTAGGGACAACTTCTGTGTGGAAACTCTCTACGGGGTCCCATGGCAACCAGGGTATCAAATGGCCAGAATGGGCTGAGCAACAGAGCTAACCTTTTCACTTGCTCTCCTTATGAAGCCATCACAACCACTTCCATGACAACCCATTAAACTCTCAACCCATTACTCCATGAATGGATTCATCCACTTACAAGAGCACAGTCCTCGAGATCCAGTCACATCTTAAAGGCCCCACCTTCCACCACCGTATTGGGGATTAAATTCCAATATGAACCTGGCGGGGACATTCAGACCACAGCAGTCCCTGCATCCCCATGTGACAAAAAGCTAACAGGAAACTACTGCACTGGACTATTAAGCTATGGAGGTTTTGAGGTTTACTTGTTACAACACCTAGTAGTATCTCACTAAACACACTGCTTTTTTATCTATTTTGCAAATTGGACTTCTGTGTAAGATTCCTTTTAAAGGAAGGGTTTCCCTCCAAAAGAATGAAATGAACAAAACCTTTAGAAACTTTGGATCCAGTTCAGTCTCTTCCCTTTACAGATGAGGTCCAGTACAAAGAAGTGAGGTGACTTGTCCAAGACCACACAGCTAGTGAGTTGAAGAGGCAAGCCCAGAGCTCAGGCCCCTGGATGCTTCGTCCAGTGCCTTGACCTGAAGTCACCCACCAACTTTCTCCAGGTAGCAACAGATGGAAGTGATGAAGGCACACTGAGAAATAGCACTGTCTCAAGAACCTTGGTACAGTTTAACCTGGCCAGCTCTTGGGCTAGTGTCAGCCCAGTCCTCCAGGTAGAATGGATGGACTCCTTGGGTTCCTCACCTGCTCCCATCATGTTGCTCTAACCTGTTCATTGTGTTACATCATCTGAGTCACTATTTGGGGGAAGGCATTGCCTCACTAGTTAAAGCCCTGTTAAAATGCAGGCTCTTCCTAGGGGGAATAATGCTTTTGCATGTGCTACCTATCAGTACAGACCCCTTTATTAGATTGCTCAGCCTCCCTAGAAGAACAGGAGGGCCTTCAAATGGGGTCCAGAGCAGCTCAGTTCCCAAAGCAGGGCTGGCATGGAGTTCCATTTGGTGTGAGGAGAGGACTGAGGAATCAGGAAGCCAGGGAAATGGAAGGTCTATAGGTGTCCTGACCCTGCCTGAGGGGCGCCCTGACTGAGGGCAATGCCACATTGTCAGTGGGAAAGGTGTTTCCTGCAGAACTTGAAGCCTGGCTCTCAGGCTTGTGGCTTTGCCTCCCATGGATTTGTCACCCTTTTTCCCCTGGGTGATGGAGCCATCAAAGATTACTCAAAGCCCATCTCTTTTGAGCAGTGAGAAGCCCCAGAAAGGGGTTAATA
>NW_007728182.1:48140-73847 GCF_000696425.1 Galeopterus variegatus | reverse complement strand
TTAACATTCAGTAAAAACAAGTCAGATGATATTCTGTTAGGAAATTAAGTGATCCACTAACAAAGGCTTGATTTAGCAAACATTCCTTTTCCCTCCAGCAGCTTTTTAGTAACTTTACATATCAATTAGCAACTTGTCTGTCTTAGAACCAGCAGCCTTGCTATGTTACGATTCGTATCTTGTAACAGAGACTCAATAGCCTGGGGAGAATTTCCTATGCTTTGCAAGGTCAATATTTGAAACTGCAAGGCTTTGGAAAACCAGGCCCTGTGAGGTGCATTTGTTTTATGAATCCTCTACACAGGCTCAGGCCTTGGCAGTGCTGAGCCCGCAGGTCCTTCGTGGGGCAGCTGGGTGAGGGTAGCTGTGGAAGGGAGGCAACAGCATATCTTCACATGCTACAGGTATCCTTTGGAGAAGGTTGTGAAGTGCCTCAGCTAATGTGCCTTGCACATGTTTTTACAACCTCCTTCCTCTATTTCACGTTCCCTCTCTCCCCTTAGCCAGCTATGAATGTGTGGGTCCTGGTGCATTTGCAAATTCAGTAAAGAGTATGTAGTCCCTTTCTTCCTCTTTCTTACCAATTATGGAGAGAAAAATGGACCTACCTTCCCTGGGGTTATTATAAAAACAATGAACATTGGTGCCAGGTGGTTAAATTTCTCTAAATTCTCACAGTAGCAGAAGGCAGGCTCTCACCCACCAGGAAAGTTGAGTGTCTCCTTACCATTGCCAAATGCACTCAGATCCGTTGTTTTTCTCTTCTGCTAACTATTCCTTCCAGCCAAAACTTAAGTCGAGAGAAAGGGAACAATTATCCTCATTCTTTGAGAATTACAAATTTTGTTTTTAACTGGGATATTCACCAGTGTTAAAAACTTCTCTCTCTCTTTTTTCAGTTTGGATAATAGTTCTGAGAATTAAACCTTGGCCTCAGGATGTCTGAGCTGGGGATTAATTGTTGAATTGTCCCAGGCCAATAGAATTGTAAAAAAAATAAATAAATAATTTTATCTTAATTGCTTATGGAAAGAAAAGTAAATAAATTTGTAGACATTTGGGATGCTATGTGCTTTGTTAAACTACACTATAAACAGTCTTGGCCAAGGCAGCTTGGACAGCCTGCTGAACTGTGTTATTAAGAGACTTGGGACTGTATGTATTCAGCTTTTCTATATTATGTTGCAACATTTGTTACTTAATCTTTCTGCATCATTTTGAATAGGAAAAACCTTCAGCACTGAAAGTTTCTTTAGAAGTCATCTAGGCCTTTCTGATTCAAAGTGTGTCCATGGACCAGCAACATTGGCATCACCTGAGAGTTTGCTAGAAATGCAGACTTTTAGGTCCCACTCCAAACTTATTGAAGAAGAATCAGCAGTTAACAAGATCCCCAGGTGATTTTTGTACACATTAAAATTCAAGATGCACTGGTCTAGTCTGACTTCTTTATCCGACATAAGAGGAAACTGAGACCCAGGCAGGTTCTCAAGTGCCAGAGGAAGCTATGGCTCGAGAAGAATTACACCTTAAGCAAGCTGCCATGCACTTCACAGCCTCTCTAGATCCAGGCTTGTCCTGTGGCCGAAAGCTCTGATATCCATTTTTAATCATTCTTAAATGTGGCCACAATGTAAGAGAATGTTCTAGAGCTGCTTCTGTAGTGGGGACTTTTCTAAAAATAACTGTGAAAAACTTTCCCAGTGGACAGATAAGTGCTGACATGGTAATATGAGACCCGGCAGGTAAATAATGAGTCACCATTTATTCAGACCCCTGGCTGTGAGCAGTTTCTCGGAGCAGGCAAGACCACAGTCATCTACTCCACCAGGAAGCTGGAGGTCAGAACCCACGATGTATGAGACCCGGCAGGTAAATAATGAGTCACCATTTATTCAGACCCCTGGCTGTGAGCAGTTTCTTGGAGCAGGCAAGACCACAGTCATCTACTCCACCAGGAAGCTGGAGGTCAGAACCCACGATGTTTGTGTTGGAATTGTCACTGTTTATATTGTCACTGCTTATATGAGGAAATATCCTCATTAATCCCAAACATGTCTGTTATTGAGTAGATCCCTGAAGTCAGGTGTTTGCTTATAATAATAAACATAGCCTATTTCTCATATTTCAAGTTGGATGCAATTACTATCTAAGGCAGCCTTGCTCTCTGGAGTGATGTTTTTCATTTTCACTGTAAATAGGACTATAAATCTAATAGAATTGGTCACCCGTGTACAGATTCTAACAATTTGCTGTCATTATGAAAGAAAAAAAATGTCCGATTGCCAAACCTTGCTATATGCTGGGAAACAATGAAACCAGCTATTTTAGAAGCCAAGATGGTGAGAATAAAATTCCATGTATTTCCAATAGGAGAGGAAGAAGTTAAAAATGTCCTGTCACATGTATAGGTCTAAATTCCCTGCCATAGGCAGAAGGGTCAGGCAGTTAGGACCTAAAGCAGAAGGTCCCATGCGTTTATGGCCATGGAGAGAGGACAAGAGGGAGTTGTTCCTTCCCCTGGAGGAGGCAGAGAAAGGAGGATTTGTGTTCCTTTGTTACTGAGCAACAGATGGGTGTAAATGAGCTATACATTAAAAGAGGAACCACTCAATAGTTGCTGTCTCCCCACTCCCTTCTCCCTTTCCTTTGGAGAGTCAGGCTGATGGCACAGTTCAGGTAAAATCCAAAGGCAGGTTTGGTCTGCTAGAGAGGCCTTGATCTGTACTGGCACGACATGAAGGAGACTTCCTGTTGTAACTAACAGAAGAGCAGCTATGAATCATGGCTGCTTTGTGGGAGCAGCAGCAATTATGGTCTCCAGCCTCTGGGATCACGGGAAATTTGGGTTTCCTGAGAAGGACTAGGGTTCCTGTGGCCTCAGCCTGAAGTGGTAGAACTTGGGCGCTCTTTCTGGGTTGGCCATCAAGGTCTAGAATATTATAGATGAGGCCAATGGGAGCCCTAGACCACGGTGCTGAGACTCCCCAGGGCAGAAGAGAAGATCCTGGGAGCACAGGCGGAGCACCCTGAAGAGGTGACTCTCAGGGGTCTCAAGTCACTTTGGGTTCATGGGAAAGATTAAGAGAGCCCACAAAACACACAACATTTTAGGGCAAAGCAAGTCTGTCTAATGATCCCAGATTTTTTTTCCAAAAGAAGCGATGATTTACATAGAATTTCAAATACCCTTTGATAAGTTTCACCTGTCAGACTATTACAATTCTGATTCACCAGGGAACTGGAGATGAATTTGAGAGTGGGTATATGCAAGGTAATGGACTTAGGTTAAGATAATCTATATGGCTAGAAGTAGGTCTTCCTGAGCAGTAATAATCATATCTTACATTGGCATAGTGTTTCAGTTTATAGACCATTCTCGTTTGGTCCCCACAGCAATCTCATGAGGAATTTCTCTCTAATTGGCTCAGACAGCCTCAAGCCCCATGGCTAGTGCTCCTTCCACTAGACCAGTGGCCTCTAAATATAGAGTGCACAAGATAATCCACTGCATGCAAAAGGACGCTATTTAGATCATTTTTTCCCTCAAAATAAGAAAGAAATTAAGCTTTACCAATATAGAAAATATGGATTGAGGCTCGTTGCGTCAGTTGTATGTCAGACAGCCACACATCACATATGTCCAAACAAGGTCTCCTGAGGATTGAGGGACTTTCTACATGTCAGAGGGTCAGAGTGGCTCCCTGGCTTGCTTCTTTACTTTCATTACATTGTCTCCTGGTGCCCTTTACTCAGCTCTAGTGAAGTGAATCTATAGGTTCTGTTATCTTCCTTCCTCTGACAGAATGGACAGGCAACTTACATGAAATGATTCTTACAAACAACAACAGCAACAATAACGAATGAATGAGGGCAATGCTACTGATGCCAGCACACACCAAGTCCAGAAAACAGCAGAGCTGTGGCTTGTGTTACTCCTGGGATGTGCTCTTTGTCAGCCAGCACTTGAGATGGAAAACAATGACAGTCCCATCCCAGCTACCAAGTTGCCAAAACATTTCCAAGAATGTGAATGTGAGGATTTGAAATGTGAATTATCTTCACTATCCTTGGTGATGAATGCCACCCAAGTATCCATTATACCTTGTAATATAAGCTCAAGGGCATTAGGAAGCCATTGGGATTAGCAATTCATTTAACCACTAAATATCCAGAACACGAGACAAACCTATACAGACCCCTCCCATCTCCAGTGGTAATTAAAGACATGAGATTCTCAACAGCACTTTTAAATTTTGCCGAATTTACTGATAAATGTTTAGAAGCTTCATTAGCAAAAAAAGGCACATGACCAGATAAATGTTTGGTCTTCCTGATGCTGTTAAAAATGGTTGAAATAATTCCAAAAAATATATAATTACAAACAAAATGCCCAATGCCTTTCTTTGTTGGCTAATACTGTTGGAATAGAAGTGGAAAATAGACACAAAAAAATTTGCTGACTGTCTGAAGAAGCGACGTGGAGGACAGATGATGCAGTGTAGGACGTTTGCTGTTTAGTTGTGTGAAAGCATGTATGTTGTCAATATGTCTCAGTTTATGGTATTTGCTAGATTATGTTTCAATAATTCAGAACCTAAACAACTAATTTGTGTGTGTGTGTGACATATGGGAAGATGTACCAGAAAGACATCTCCTCCGCAATTAAATTACTTCTTTAATTAAAAAATGTTTTATGGAAAACCTAGGTAAGCATGCCTACTGAGACACAGATTGGACCAGACGAAAGTCATTCTCTGAATCATTCACAAGGAAGCTTTTATAACAAAATAGTTAATGCCAGAAGTGCACAAAATGTTACAGGATGTTATCCATATGGGTTAACTTTATAAAAACAAGACTTAAAGTACAGTGGAGTCTCTATAACACTGCATAATGATATGAGTAGTGACTATGAAAATCTTTTGTAATACACGGACTAGGTTCCTTCTAAGTTCCTTGTAAGTAAGTTACCTTTTGTTAATATTAAAGGATTTGTTCAACTTAACATGAGTTATTCATTTTTCTTTCTTTCCGAAGATGAGACCCAGGTATGCTGAACATTTTTTGTGATAATTATTCTATCTAGAAAACATTTTTGAAAAAAAATAAAAGTTAGCATTATAAAATTGTTATGAAGAATGAAGGTGGGAGAGAAACAGCTTCAGGTTAAGTGCCCTCCTCCTCTCTGCACTCCCCTAGTTCCCTGTGCACACATCCATTCATGCCTTCATTCACCTCCTCCCCCCACCCCCCCATCCATTCATCCACCTATCCCCTCACCCAGCCAACAAATATGTATTGCTCACTTACTAAATGTCAGTGTTCTAGATGGCGGGTATACAAAACAGTGAACAAACCATCAAAAATCCCAGTTCTCATGAGACTTACGTCCTAACTGGGGGAAATAGATAATTTTAAAAGGAGTAAGATAAATAAGTTAGATAATGATAAATGTTATGAGAAAAAACAAAGGAGAGAAGGAAATTAGGGGGCACAGGGGAATACATTGCAATTTTAACTTCAACCATCAGAGGAAGCTTCATTGAGAATATGCTGGTGAGTGAAGACGCGAAGCGGGTGAGACGGCGAGGCCTGCAGGTGTCTGGGTAAGGGTTTGCTGAGCAGAGGTACGTGCAAAAGCCCTGAGGAAGGACTGGCTTTGGGTTTTAGTTAGAGCTGAATGAGGAAGGGGGTGAGGAAGCCAGTGAGGTCAGGGAAGCGGTGGGGTGGGGCTGGAAGACTGGACAGAGCCTTGGGGGCCTTCCAAGATTTTAGTTATTATTCCAAGTGAGATGAGAAGTCACTGATGAGTTCCATGCAGAGAACACAATGCGGCCTGCCTTATGGTTTAACAAGATTGTTTTGGCTATGTTACACAGAATAGACTGGAGGGGGGCAAGTGCAGAAGTGGAGAGCTGCAAGGAGACGTTGTAGTGGTGAAGGTGAGGAATGGTCCAAGGTGGCTTGGACCAGAGTGGAGGAGGCGAGAAGGTTTGGATTCTCAATCACTGGGTTACATTGGATTTATCTACTTCTCCATCTGCATAGTACAGTCCCAGCACCTACCAAATGCCTCACCCACAAAAATCATGAATTATCTCCTTTTTGAAAATGCACTATGCTTATTTTGAGGGTTGTATAGAGCTCATTGTGTCAAGTTGTGGTTAAAAGGCAGTTGAGGTAGAAAAAGTCATTTATTCGAGGATTAAATTAAAAATCAGTGGCTGATAGTGGGTTATTATGAGAAAGCAGATGATTGCAGGCATATATTCTTGGTCATAGAGGCTGATTTATGGAAAATCTTCCTTTCCCAACACAATTTTGTGTATTTTGGTGTAAGACATAAGACCATTTCAATCAGACGTGATACTGGGAATGCTGCATCGCACAATTCCAGGACATGCCTTTCTCACAGCATGCAGTGTGGATCCCTGAGGTTTTGCAGTGTGGCCATGATTTATGGATATGTATCTATTTATATCTTTGGGAAGTCTCCAGCCACTGAGAGGTGTCACAAATTCACATAATTGTAGAAACAAAGCAAATTCCGTGATCTCACATACTATTTGTTCAGGGGCTCGTTGGTTTGGGTAGTTACAGGAGATTGAATACTGGCTCCCAAAGATGTCTGGGTCTCATCCCTGGAACCAGTAAATACTCCACATGTGGAAAAAAGGTCTTTACCGATACGATTAAATTAAGGATCATGAAATGGGGAAATTATCCTGGATTATGTGGGTGGGCACAAAATGCAATCACAAGTGTCCTTATAAGAGACAGAGGGAGATCTGACACACAGAGGAGGAGAAGGCAGTGTGACCCATAGGCAGAGACCGTAGTGATGCACCCTAAGCCCAGCAGTGCTGCCAGCCTCCAGAAGCTGGAAGAAGCAGGGAACGGATTCTCCCCTGGACCTTTTGGAGGGATCTCAGCCCTGCTGACACTTTAACTTTGACCCAGTGATAATGATTTTGGTCTTCCAGCCTCCAGAATTGTGAGAGAATAGATTTCTGTTGTTTTAAGCCAGCAAGCGTGTAGTAGTAGTGTTACAGCAACCACAGGAAACTAATATACTAACAGTAGTGAACTAAACTTTAATCTATTTCTTGGGTGGTCATTTATCCTACAAAAGAGCAACTAACTGGTCTGTCTTTACATTTCTCTGTGAATATTTTAGCAATGACTCTATGCACAAGAGTGAATTTAAAGTGAAGGCAAGGTGATTATAACACCCCCTGGTATGGGGGATCCTGACGTGTGCTCACCTGTTAAACCAGGATCCTCCTGATTTTAGGGTGTGAGAAGGCTGTTTGCCAATTAGCATTTTTACAAATAGTAAATAGTAGTTGAAAGGAAATTATACTACCGAGGTGTCTTGCTTTGTGATTTTACTTATGTTATGGTTAAAATTCAATCTATTCAAAGATTCCAAAGCACCTACGCACATATCCATCTTTTTTTTCTGAAAGAATTATAGGCGAGCTCTTTCTGGAGTAGAAACTTTATTGGGAATGTAGCAGGTGGTTTTACACTACACATGATGATAAAAATCTAATTAAATGTGACTCCAATCTCAATTATATTAAGCTTTCTTCAACTTGACACCTTCTAACCCTCCAACCCCAGAATCACGGGAAGATTCTGAAGTCTTATGAAAAACGAAACACTGGGAGTAGTGAAGTGATCTTAGCTGAGATTCTCATTGCATAAGTCCCTACAATCTCCTGAAGTGTTTCTTTGCTAACATACCCCATTTAGACATGGAACTTATTAGCAAAGAGAGAGATGCTGCTGCCCAGGGTCCAGTCTCTTGGGTGGACCACGAAGTTGTTTCTCTCTGAAATCTTGCTATCTTCCCAGATATTTAGAGTGCTAGAGGTATGATGTTGGCTATCTATGGAACCCCATGAACCTAGGGAATATTTAATTACTGTGACTCAATGCTTTTCTCTACCTTACAACAGCCCCCAACTATCTCCTTTCCTCTAAGCATCTTCAATGAGTTTTGCTTCTGGAAACAAAAGCCATGGGGCCGGCCCGGTGGCGCACTGCTACAGTGCGCCGCTTCAGAGTGCGACGGCGCTCCCACTGAGGGTTCAGATCCCACATACAGACCGGTTCCCGCTCACTGGCTGAGCGAGATGCGGGTGCAACACTGAGGGTTGCGATCCCGTTGCCGGTCCCGGTCCGGTACGGGCGCGACACTGAGGGTTGCGATCCGTTGCCGGACACGAAAAAAGACAAAAAGGAAAAAAAAAAAAAAAGCCATAAGGAAGATAGTTTTCAGATAACATCTTTTGACCTTGCCATCTAAATCCTCTAAGTCAAGAGTCAGAAAACTGACTGTGGCCTGTTTTCTATTTATTTCTATTTCTATTCTGTTTTCTATCTAGCTTGCCTTCTATTTTTTAAATAAAGTTTTATTGGAACACAGTCATATCCATTCATTTATTTATTGTCTATGGCTGCTTTTGTGCTCTGATGGCAGAGTTGAGTACTTGAAACAGAGATGGTATAACCTACAAAGCCTAAAATATTTACTTTCTGGCCCCTTACAGGAAAAGGTTGCAGACCCCTGCTCCTAAGTCAAGGAAACTTAGAGTGAGTCAAGGGAACTCAAAGTCTGACTACTATCTTTGAACAGAGGTAGAAAGTGCAGAGGACAGAACACAAGTTAATGACTACTATAGTGTATCCTGCCACCTAGGTCCAGAGGTTTCTGGGAGTCTGCATTAGCCTGGAAGCCCAAGCATGATTTCTGTCCAGTTCAGAATGACCCTTAGCTCTTGAGCTACTGGGGGTGGGATGGAGTGTCATTGGCCTCACATATCCTATGGATTGTCTTACTCTCTATTTATCTACATTCTAAGGTGGCCCAGATCTAACCAGATTGTTCAAGGACCCTTCGGCTGGGGCTGCACCTCTCTGTCCTTGAAGGTTATCTCACACTTTCTTAAATCCTCAGGTTGCTTCAGATGCGGATGAACTAGACTGGAAGATGCTCAAGGGCAAACCCTTCAGACAGTGAGCTTTTCCTCAAGATTTACTGGTGTACTGTGCTCTGCACACTGCAGGTGGAGCAGCAACCTTACTATGTGCTGAGTTACTCGTGAGACGCAATGTTCTACTCAGAGGATGACAGCAGATGGATGCAGGTGATCCTAGATTTGCCATCTGAGAAGTGCCAATAGAAGACTGGTCTGGAGGAATCAGTGCCAGGCAGGGCATAACTATCAAGTTCTGCAAGCTGGATCGGTGTTGGGAGTATCCACACTGGGACACTGCACAAAGAAAGGACAGGGAAGTAGAGTGATGCCTACGTAACTGCCTCGTGGAAAAGATTCCCTATCACATTGCAGAAATATAATCTACCATATAATGACTCTGGTTGATGATAACATCCAGATTCCTCCTCAGTATCATGTGTGATTTGTTCTTGGTTTGTGCAGAATGAATGATACCCTCTGTCCAGCCTGACCACCCTAGTGTGGGACACTCAAAAAAAAAAGCATAGATTTACAAGTCAAAGAGATCTGGGTTCAAATCTTGGGCTCACCATATTCTAACTTTGCCTCTTTGGTCCACTTGATTACCTTCAGTTTTATCACCTGTAAGATGGGAGTAATACTTCTTGGCTCATAGTGTTCTTATCAAGATTAAGTAAAAGTTAACAGAAACAACTTCCACACTGCTGGGCAAATAGTAGTCACTCAATTCTTTGCCCTTTTCAGCTTGTTTTATTGTTGAGCTAAACAAAATTCACAAGGAGAATAGTAAATTTATCGAACTTATTATCTGAAGATGTGGTAGGAGCAGTGGTTTAGCAAAAATAAATAAGTCAATAATAATAATAAATTTTAAGGTTTTCTATAAAGGAAAGAGGATAGATCTATAGTGGACTATCAAGGGAAAGCAGGGTCTGTGTGTATTTGAACGCCAGTATGGTAGTTTTATTTTTGATTCTGGAAGCTGTTGTCAGCCTGTGAAAATAGCAGTAACAAGGTTTTGTTCATGGCACAGCTTTGGGCCCCATCAGGACCATGGTACAAAGCCAGTGGAAAGTGAAAGGGCTCGGTAGATAGGAAGGCTGGCACTGCTCGGTACCAAATACTGCCGGTAATGTTAACCTATCTCGGCTTCCATACGAAGATCGGGAATGAGCCAAGGAGACAGTAGGTATTTTTTTCTTCCCTTATTCTTTGAAATCAGAACAAAGAAAAAATTGACTGGATATAAATGTTTCATGGCAAGTGAATGACATTTTGTTCAGGATAATTGTAGGATTTGCACTGTTTTCTTTTGAACAATTAATCAAAAGGACATTAAAATTTGCAAGGCAAACTGCCCCCATGTAGATCAATAAATAAGCTAGTATATTCACTTTTCTTCCTAGGACTTTGGAAGGCAGACTGAGGGTTCTTTCTAGAATTTTCCTCCTCAGTTGACTCAGTTGGCACTTCTCTATACAATTGCTTCAGCGGCCCTGTGCCGGTTGGTTGGCATCATTCACCACACTCAGAGAATTTTATGGCTTCCTTTTCGGGCTTTGATGCATTCTAATCTTAAATGTCAGTTAAAGATCAGCTCATTCTGAGCACAGTCTTGAATTTTCTAGCATTTTGAGATCCCATCAGATCTGTAAATGTCCATTGGCTCCTTCTCTCTTTCTAGAAATGGTTTTTCCATGCTGTCAATATTAAGAAGCCTGGAGACTGATGGTTTTTACATTTGCATTTGCTCAAAGTCTTACTAGGATTATCCAAAAATACTGTTTTAGACCTTTGTCCTAAAGAGCTCTGTGAAGTTACAAGGCAAGCCAAACTCAGGTTGTTGGTCGAAGTGATGTTCACCAGTGGAAAGGCCTTATATAGAGAAACTTAGACTTGAAGAAGAAACATTGGAGGGTCCTTCTTGTCCTTCATGTTGTTGCCTTTTGGAATTGAAGCCTTTTTTTTTTTTTCCTTTTTGTCTTTTTTTTTCGTGACTGGCAACGGATCGCAACCCTCAGTGTCGCACCCGAACCGGACCGGGACCGGCAACGGGATCGCAACCCTCGGTGTTGCTCCCGCACCTCGCTCAGCCAGTGAGTGGCCGGTCTGTATGTGGGATCCGAACCCTCGGCGGGAGCGCCGCTGCACTCCCAAGCAGCGCACTGTAGCAGTGCGCCACCGGGCCAGCCCCTAGGAATTGCAGCCTTTTAAACAGAGGTTCCAGGACCTAGTTTTTCAGCCAGTTCTAAGATCTCTCTTTTGCTTCTCTTTTGATTAAAGTAGAAAATTTCATGGCCTTACTAACAGCAGAAGAAAACAAAAATTTTAAATTCTACATGCTCACTATATTAATTTCCTAAAACTGGTACTACTTGCCAAAATTATTCTGGTATTCTATGAGGACATGCCATTTGTCATCAGAAAACTTTTGAACCTACATAAATACAAAATAGCAGAGAACATTTTTATATCCTGAAAGTCATGTAATTAGACTGCATTTTATGGTCTTTGGGTTGAATATGACTCTGGTAATCAGAAAGATATTTCTCATTCTTTTTTTGATTAATTATTATCAGTAAAGATCTAATTATGAAAACAGAAACCATATTAGGAATGTCAAACTAAGGAGATTTAAAACGGGACTGATTGCAAAAGTAAGAGCAGAAGAAACAAAAAAAGGGAGGGTCGGGTAACTCAGACATTACAGTGTAAAGCTGCTATTACTAGAAGAACCAAAGGGCAGAGGGGGTGCCCTGGCACCCAGGCTTGCATTTGTTGGAACTGTTGGAGTCTGCAACAGGTTTTGAATCTCCTGATGCTACCTCTGGAACTACAAAGGCTGCAGGAGCCCACAGCTGTTCAATGCTGCCACTGCGGCTGCTGCTACTGGAACAGCCAGCACCATGGGAGCCCAGAACTGCCTGCTGCTGCCACCGCTGGACTTTCAACTGGAGACAGAGAGAACAATGGCTTTCCCCTTCCTCCCCCTTCCGGACCCCACCAGTTTCTCCCACTTCTTGGATCTAATTGAAAGTCAGTTGGCAGGATTCTGGGGAATGCAGCTTGCAGTGTCCAGCTTCCTGCAAAGTAGAATCAAGCACAGAAGGGAAGGAATGGGACTGAGAGCAAAC
Organism: Galeopterus variegatus; assembly: GCF_000696425.1. NCBI lineage: Eukaryota > Metazoa > Chordata > Mammalia > Dermoptera > Cynocephalidae > Galeopterus > Galeopterus variegatus. Next base: position 61,723 of record NW_007728182.1, on the reverse strand, counting down.
AGGCAATGGACCAGCTCATTTCTCTCCTTCCTAAACAGGTGGAATGTGTTCTAGATGAATCTGACATGGAACGATGCAAATGTCACACCTCCCCTTTCAGCTCCTTGAATGAGTAAATGGTCACTTGGCTTTCTTTTCATGTCCCAAAATATTTTAAATTTTAAGTAGCTTTTATTTATTTAATATTTAAGGATGAAATATGACTAAAAAAATCAAGTAATACATTCCATAGTTTATCTTTTGGAATTTGTTTCTTTATAAGGTTTTAAAGGGAAAGCAACTGACTTTGACTTATGCTTTACAGAGATGCTAGATGACACACAAACCACTTTACGAGGTAGAAATGACTTTGATTCCCCCACACAGCAGTGTCTCAGGGAAGGCTTCACAGCTGTCCATTTCCAGAGCTAGAACAACTCTGCCTTACACTTTCCAGCCAGCATGTGGTGACCTTGTTTCCTGGAAAAAAATCATGATTTTTTAACTTACAACCTAGGAGGTTCCTGGAAATGAGAAGAATAGGACTTAAGAGTAGGTTGCCAGAGTGTTTTTCCCCCTCTTTTTAACACTGCTATGAGCTCAAAGAAGCAATGTACTATACTCTCCAGTGGGTGGAGGTGCCCGTCTTGGACTTGCAGAGCTCTTTGCTTGAATCTCTTGATGGCATGGGTTCTGGTCTGTCTTTTATAGCATTCAATTGCTTTTCTGTCATTTCTTCCCAGTAGACTGGAAGCACCTTGAGGACTGCAGTGGTGTCAGGTTCATCCCTGGATCCCACTCAGGGCCTGGCACAGGGCTAGCACTTAGAGGGCTCAACGAGCGTGGAGCTATTCGATTGTGGGTGTTGGTACGCTCAGCCTTCTTCATGGCCACAGAGAACCAGAGCCCAGGAACCATAATCTTCAGAGACAATTTGGTTCAAATCCAGTCTCCAGCACTTATTAGCTGTGTGACCTTGGGAAAGTTATTAATTTTTCTGTAATCTCTTCTGTAAAATGGAGATAATACCTACCCCTCAAGGGTCATTGTAAGAATATATTGGTTAATGTATATAAAGTTCTTGGCACTGTAGCTAGCATATGCTAAGTTCTTCCTAAATAGCAGTTTACCATAGTATTATTTCTTATTGAAGTTAACATACATAAAAATCAATTTGATCAGTACTCAATAAATAATGCATTAGTGATTTTAAAAGATTTGTAAATAAGATATCATCTCTATATAAACAAGCTTTGCTTCTTTTACATGTTGAACATCTGGAAGTTTCTAGAGGGAAAAAGCAACTAGTTGAATTTGAAACGATCTGAGTTTGTGGGCACAAGTGTGGATAAATCAAATCATGTACGTGCATGTGTGTGTGTGCCTAGTTGCGCACATGGTATCTTTACGACATTATTCTCTTCTGAAAAACTATTCTTTGGAATTTCATGTACTGATTTACTTACTGTGATTTTTCTATATACTTGATGATTAAAAGGTCCCCATTTGGTCTTGTTCCTTGGCTGTTTTCCCAGATTGCTGTTATTTGCCATTTCCTGCTGTGAAAGCACTAGAAGATTGGTGCCCATGTAGATAATTCAAGTATTGGCTGCATATTTTCAAGTGTATTATTTTGGAGAAGTCGAGAGTCAAGGGACAGCATAACTGACACTTGTAGCTTTGATTTAATCTGGAAAAGCTGATTTGAAATAAGCCTTGTCATGAACCGTTACAGAGCCAGACATTCCTTCCTTACCAGAACATGTACTACCTTGGCAAAAACTGTAGAGGCAGGGTATCAATTTTCAGAAAATTCTAAACTGACAATAACTGGGTTTCCTTTACTTTTTGCAGTCCAAAACTCTAGTTCAAGTTGAAGAAACCTCACTTGAGACAGTTCTCTAGTTCAGAGCATACATCTGTCTCTTTTTGGGGAGTCTTCCCCACCAAAAGTGAATATCCATCCATCCATTCATTCATTCATTAACAAGTATACTTTGAGCCCCTACCATGTGCCAGGTACTGTCGTAAATGCAAAGTGAACAAAATAGGCAAAGTGCCTGGTTTTAAAATGTTAAAACTAAGTGATCCCTAATTTCTAAATACCTCAAAAACACCTTCCATTTTGATGCCATACTTTCATTAAAGAAGGATCACAACTATATGTAGATAAAACTACTGGAGGTCAGTTGGTGGGAGGCAGGGAAATTGTCGTTGTCTTCTAGATAGCCAACCCTGCTTCATACCTGAAGTCCCTCTTAATAACGAAAAGGAAATCCAAATATTTACCCTCATTGTTACAAAGGGGGACACCAGTTAGAATACTTCTTATTGGAGTGTCAGCCAGGCGTGTGCTCCTGCCCTTGCTGCAGTGCATGCAGGGCGGGGCAGTGCGTTCCCTCCCCTCCTCTTCCCTCTGCTGCAGGCCTTCATCTCTCCAGGCAGGGTTTAGATGAAGCATTAGATTCATCTAAATCATGCAAATAAGTTCATTTCTTCTTTTAGATACAACATTTTAAAAGAATATGTGCAGGTATGTATGGGTGACATTAAGTGTCAAAAATGGCCTGGCACTGTCACAAACTATTCTGGCAAAACCCCTGGGGTGGGAAGAGATTTGGGTGGAGACCAACATAGAGCTGATATGGTAATAATAATAATAATAATTTCAGAGTAATAAAGTGGGAATTGGGGAGAGAATGATATTAGTTTTGGAATTGTGCAAAGCTATATCTGGTAAAGAATAGAAATCAGGTCTCCATAAATAAAGCAGAGGTCATAAATACAATTTACAGACAAGGAAATACAAATGGCAAACAAATATATTAAAAAAAAGTTCAAACTCCCCAATAGTACAGGAAATAAAAATTCAAATGAAAACACGTTAAGATTTGGTAGTTATTAAACTAAGGACAATAAATAAACAAAAACACGTATTGTGTGTGTGTGTGTGTGTGTGTGTGTATACATACATATATATATAAAAGTAAATATATGTGTGGTATAGAGCTGACAAGCCTGTGGAGAAATGATATATTCAATTCTTGCTAATGGCAATAAAAACAACTACAGTGCATTTAAAAGTCTGAAGAGAAATGTTATCAACAAACATAACAGTTTTCATACCTACGGTCTAGTTATCAGTCTCTTTAGGACTTTCCCAAGGAAACAACTTGAAGGGAAAAAAGTGATATATGGAGATGTGTACGTGTTACCATTTATAACAGGGAAAGTTTAGAAGCAGCTGAACTCTGCAGCAATCAGAAAATGGTTAAATACTCCATGGCATATCAGCTCATTAGAATTCAGGTTCCTTTTCAGCAACTGAAAAGAATACAAAATGGATAAATATGAGGCTTTGAAGGCTTGTCGAAGGTATTTATTAGCTCCCATTGAGTGAAGAAAAAAAGAGAAAGTCTTCTGAACTTTCTCCAGGTTATGGATTCCAGTGCCACCTCTTGCAGAAACTAGCTCACTCCACCTGTTAAGTCAGGCATCTCAAGCAAGTGACGAGAGCTCTGCTAAGAAAGACAGTCTCCTCATGTCTATAACAGTGGTGCTTACCTCCTGGGGCTACTGTGACAATCGAATGAGGTTATTGGAATGACGCACTCAGCCCAGTGCCACATGCAGAACAAGCCAAGGAAATCACTACCTAAATATTATTAGTGTAACTAGGTTTATTTTTTTTCTTTGTCAGATTAAAGGTTAGAAGAGAGGAAAATGAAGAAAAGGTCTTGTGCATGCTAATGGAATGGGTGAAATTTTTATTCTTGAGCATTCACTTTATAATATTTTATAATTTTTAAATGTTGACATTTTAAAGAATATATTTCCAAGTCCAAGTGCTTCCCAGGGCAAAGTCCTCATACTAGGGCCTCGTCTTTTGAGCAGCCAGAAAGCCTGATTTAGCAACCCTTCCACAAATTCCCAGAATGCCAACATTAAACCAGAAGAGTCCACTGTACAGATTTAAAATGGACAATTGTATCTTTATCCTTTCTGCAGCTGTTTTCGGAGAAACTGCTGTTCTTTGATGTCTCATTATTCCACACCTGTGAGGATATAGTATTTCTCCTTGCAAACCAAATCATGTTTGAAATTTCTGGTGTCAGAAGGTCTTTTAAAAAATTGGATGGCTTAGCATTTCCTCAGAATGCTGCATTCATGGGAGGGGTCTTCCACCTGACTTGTCAGGAACAATGTATCTTTCAGGCTGTTGGGTAGTGAATGGGACGCTCTGAATTCCTCTCTTCAGAGTTATTATTCTGAAATCCTCATTGTCCACAGTGCCTTCTTGGCATCTGGACAGTCAAATGCATCTTTCTATCAATTTGGTCTCTTTGCTTTTTTTTTTTTTTTTTCTTTCTGGTAGCTGCTTTGCTAAAGGAGCAAAACCCAGCGCAGCTACATTTTATTTCTGTGCACCTGCATTATTTATGCTGTCAGAAACTCCAGGCAAGAGGCTGAAACCGTGATTATTATTAGACTTGGGAATGCAAAGACAAGCAAAAAAAGGACTTTCTTTTAATGTGGGTGGCAGGAAAATAAAATGACAATCTGGAAAGAACAAATTCTAAGGCATGAACTCTTGAAACGATCTGCTAATTAACAGCGAAGAGGATGGCATCTTAATCAAGCTCTTTATCTGCTTCCCAGACTTCCTGAGACTATTCTGCTTGCTGCACCAGCTAGGATGGGAAATGTTGATTCCGTAGCCTCGTAGAGCCCCTTCCCAGGAGGAAAAACAAGGGGCTTCTGTTCTGACACATGAATCGTTATCAGAAAGGTTCAGTTTGGGTTTGACCAAGGAATTGGAGCTGCCAGCAGTGCAGAGAGAGTCAGGGACATCCTAAATGGCTTCTGTGGCTTCAGTGATGAAAACATCATCTTCCGGTTTTTAAATGGATAGAAACTTTCTAAATTGCAAACCATGAAGAGGCCATGGGTTGTGCTGATATCATTGTGTAAAAAATAATTTTTTTAGAGCTGTTTTAGGTTGGTACAGAGATTTTCCACACGCCTTCTGCCCCCAAACACACAGAGCCTCCCCCATTAACAATATCCCCCATTGAAGTGGTACGTTTGTCACATAGATGAACCAAAATTGTCACATCATAATCACCCCAAGTCCATAGTTTACATTACAGTTCAGTTTTGACATACAAAAATGAGTTTGAATAAACATATAACGATAGGCATTCACCATCATAGTATTGTAGGGTAGGCAAAATTTTACCTCTGCCTCTTAGGGGTTTTTAGCTGTACCTGAGAGTTAAATTGACATAAGACAGATCAATAGGAAAAAAAGCATATAAATTTAATATAAGTTTTACCTGACATGGGATTTCTCATAAGGAAATGAAGACCCAGAGAAGTAGCAAAATCTAAATGCTTCTTTATTAGATTGGACAAAGACAGGCAATTGTGGGAAAGTAACTAAATTATGTGGGGAGGATAAAGGAAGGTAAGAATTGTTTTAACAAGGTCTGTTTGTACATAATTCTCTTGGCTATGACTCCCTATGGAAGAATGTTTATTTTCTCCTGGTACAGGGAGGCGATCCTTTACATGGGAATTTTTTCTCCTGTTTTCAGGGGGAAAAAGGGGGAGGAAACTAGAATGCCCCTCTTGCATGCTATTTTCAAGTGCTTTTAGCTTAAAATAGTCCTTATACCAAAGCAGCATATTTGGGGGCACATATTCTGTTTCCCTTCAGTATCATACAGCCTAGTTTCACTTCCATAAAAATCCTCTGCTCAGCCCGTTCAACCTCCATCCCCACTAGCTCCTGACAACAACTCATCTTTTAATTGTATCAGTAGTTTTGCCTTTTTTAGAATGTCTTATAGTTGGAATCACATAGCACATAGCCTTTTCAAATTGGCTTCTTTCACTTACTAAAATGCATTTAAGGTTCTTGTCTTTTCATGGCTCAATAGCTCATTCCTTTTTAACACTGAATAATATCCCATTGTCTAGATGTACCACAGTTTGTTTATTCATTCACCTACTGAAAGACTTCTTGGTTGCTTCCAAGTTTTGGCAATTGTGAATAAAGCTGCTATTACTTCTATGTGCAGGTTTCTATGGGGACATAAGTTTTTAACTCCTTTGGGTAAATAACAAGAAGTGCAATTGCTAGATTGTATGTTAAAAGCATGTTTAATTTTGTAAGAAACTGCCAAACTGTCTTCCAAAGTGGCTATACCATTTTTCATTCCTACCAGCAACGAGTGAGAGTTCCAGTTGCTACACATCCTCATCAGCGATTAGTGTTGTCAGGGTTCCAGATTTTGGCCATTCTAATAGGTGTGTAGTGGTATCTTGTCACTTTAATTTCTATTTTTCTGATGACATATGATGTGGAGCATGTTTTCATATGCATATTTCCCATTTGTATATCTTCTTTGGGAGATGGCTATTAAGGTCATTGGGCCATTTTTAAATCAGGTTGTTTCTTTTCTTATTGTTAAGTTTTAAGAGTTCTTTATATATTTTGGATAACAGTCTTTTAAAAGATGTGACCTTTGCAAATATTTCCCCCTAATCTGTGGCTTGTCTTCTCATTCTCTTAACATGGTCTTTCTCAGAGCAGAAGTTTTTGATTTTAATGGAGTCCAGCTTATCAATTATTTCTTTCATGGATTATGCTTTTGGTGTTGTATCTAAAAGTCATTGCAATACACAAGGTCATCTAGGTTTTCTCCTACATTATCTTTAGGAGTTCTACAGTTTTGCATTTTACGTAGAGGTCTATGATCCATTTTGAGTTAATTTTTGTGAAAGGTATAAGGTCTATATCTAAATTAATTATTTTGCGTGTGGATATCCCATTGTCCTAGTACTGTTTGTTGAAAAGACTATCTTTGTTCCATTGCATTGCCTCTCTTTCTTTGTCAAAGATTAGATGACTATATATGTGGATCTATTTGTGAACTCTATGCTATGTTCCATTGATCTATTTGTCTGCTCTTGCACCAATATCACACTGTCTTAATTGCTGTAGTTTTATAGTAAGTCTTGATGTCAGGTAGTGTCAGTCCTCTAACTTTGTTCTTCTCCTTCAATATTGTGTTGGTTGTTCCAGATCTTTTATGTCTACGTATACCTTTATAATCAGTTTGTCAATATCCACTAAATAACTTGCTGGGATTTTGATTGGGATTGCATTGAATATATAGATCAAGTTGGAAAGAACTGACATCTTGACCTTTCCTACCCATGAACATGGAATATATCTCCATTTATTTAGTTCATGGAATATTGCTTTCCTACCCATGAACATGGAATATATCTCCATTTATTTAGTTCTTTGATTGCATTCATCAGAGTTTTATAGTTTTCCTCATATAGATCTTGTACATGTTTTATTAGATTTATACCTAAGTATTTCACTTTGGGGGAGGGGCAATATAAATGGTACTTTTTTTAATTTCAAATTTTATTTGTTCATTGATGATACATAGGAAAGCAATTGACTTTGGTATATTAACCTTGTATCCTGCAACCTTGTTATAATTGCTTATTAGTTCCAGGAACTTTTTTTGTTGAAACTTTCAGGTTTTCTGCATATACAATCATGTCATCTGCAAACAGTTTTATTTCTTCCTTCCCAACCTGTATATACCTCTTATTTCCTTTTCTTATCTTATTGCATTAGCTAGTACCTTAAGTACAATGTTGAAAAAAAGTGGTGAGAGGAGACATCTTGCCTTTTTCCTAATCTTAGTGGGGAAGCTTCAAGTTACTCACCATTAAGTATGATGCTAGCTATAGGTATTTTTTTGTAGATATTCTTTATCAACTTTAGGAAATTCCTCTCTATTCCTAGTTTACTGAGAGTTTTTTTTATCTTGAACAGGTGTTGGATTTTGTCAAATGCTTTTCTACATCTTTTGATATGATCATGTAATTTTGTTCTTGTAGCTTGTTGATATGATGGATTATATTAATTGATTTTCAAATGTTGAACCATACCTGAGATAAATCCCACCTGGTAGTGGTATATAATTCTCTTACACATTGTTGGACTGGATTTGCTAATATTTTGTTGTGGATTTTGGCATCTTTGTTTATGAGAGATATTGGTATGTAGTTTTCTTTTCTTATAATGCGTTTGTCTGGTTTTGGTATTACAGTAATGCTGGCCTCACAGAATGAGTTAGGAAGTATTCCTTCTCTGAAAGAGATTGTAGAGAATTGGTATAACTTCTTCCTTAAATGTCTGGTAGAATTCACCAGTGAACTCATATGGGCCTGGTGCTTTCTGTTTTAGAAGATTATTAATTATTGCTTTAATTTTTAAAATAAATATAAGCCTATTAAAATTGTCTATTCTGATTTATTTTCCAGAAATACTTTTCTGAGTATAACCACTAGATTATCTTCAAGTCTGCAGTTTTATTTAAATAGGCAAGCAGTTGACATATGTGAAAGGGGGGTGTCCACTGTGTACATGGACAGATTTTCACCATGAACCATAATCCTGGGACTCTTCAACGGCAAAATCTGGACCAATCCTATAATAAAAGGCATTTTTAAAATGTCCTGTTTCTGAAGACAATCTATATTCTGAGGATATCATGCGATGTTTAAATCCTTCATGTACATTCTGCAAGCTGTGCACTGTGCAACCTGGGGGCCATTTACATAGCATTCTTTGTGCCAATAGAAAATATGTTTGTTCTATAATGAGTGTATGTTTGTTACCTTTAGAAATCAGAAAAGAAGTTTTAAAAGATTTGTGTTGAAGTCAGATGACCTAGGTTCTAATTTGCCACATTGTAGCTATGCATTCTAGCTATGCATCCACATAGTAGCTGAGCAGGTAGCTCAGTTACCTCCATAAGCTGTCCCATAATTGCACAGTTCATGATGTGCCCTTAGTCTTCCTAGCATTCTGCCATCCAGGTCCCTTTTTCAGTTCCTCTCACATGCCACACTTCCTCTCATCTCTGAAGTTTTTAACATATTGTTTACTCTCCTCAGCACTTTTCTCAACTCCTCAACTTGCTCATTCTTCCTCCTGCTTGATTCAAGAATCATGTCCTCAGGGAGCCCTTTAATGAAACCTCAGACTGAGTTAGGTCTTTCTGTACTAGCCCCAGTAGCTATCTTTCTGTATCACTCATTATTTATTAAATGTTGAAATTCTTCAATAACTGTAAAACTCCATGAGGCCAAGGTCTGTGTCTTTCTTGTTCTCTGTCACACACCACCTCCCCCAGCCTACCACACTGCCTGGTACACAGAAAGCACTCACTGAAGAGTTTTAAATGAATGAATGAACGAATGAATGAACTGAGGTAGATAATCTCCAAGGTCTTTTTCTGTTTGGAGGAGTCAGCGGTACTAATTTAGTAAAGGATGAAGATGTGCTGATTGTGCTTATATTAGAGCTCATTTGCTTTCAAGTGATAGAACACCCCTCAAGCTAGGTTAGGCAAAACCTATGGGGCAGCTTACGAAGGGTTTTGTAAGCCAATGTAATAATGAGATAACTAAGCTATTGGTATGATGCTGAGGTGGTTCAGAGAATCTAAAGAGAAATTATAGGAACTGGAGAGGTTGTGGGGAGCTCAGAGGCTGTATTTAACTGGGAACTCATACTGGTAGGAATTTGACTCCAATCTCCCCATTTTGTAGAGGGTTCCAGTGCTACTCATTCTCAAGCAAACAGCCTTTATGGGTCAGAAATCTTCCTTTCATTTTGACTTCACAATTCTCTTCATTTGGTGAGGGTACTCCCTCCTCTCCTTGCCTCTTGGCTCCCATCCCTGTTTCAACTCTCTGTGCTGGTGATTGAGGATTTCATGGCGAAATTCCTTATAAAAAGTTGCTTAGAGAAAAAGCCACTGTTAAGACTTGTTGCTCTGGATTTTTTTTTTTTTTTTTTTTTTTTTGGCCCCCCCCCTTTTTTTTTTTTTTTTTTTTTTTTTTGGTTAGCCTAGCTAATTATTTGTTTATCTTCTCAAAAAACATTGTATTTAATTGATTTTTTGTGTCATTTTTGGGTCTCTATTCCATTTAGTTCTGCTCTGATCTTAATTCTTTCTTTCTATTTACTGATTTTGGGATTGGATTAGTCTTGTTTTTCTAGTTCTTTGAGGTATAGCATTAGATTGTTTATTTGAAATCTTTCTGTTCTTTTGATGTAAATGTTTATCTCTGGGCACTCACTTCTCTTTGGTGAAATTGCTGATATCATAGCTGAGTTCAAAGGACAACTTTACATTATGGGAAACTCAATAATTGAACATCGCATTTGACATGTAGAAAAACCCTAAAAGCTTCAGTAATGAGCGTGACTCACAGACAACTTTGGCGATGGTGGGGAAGGGCTGAATTTATATAATCCCTAAGTCTCCACTGAGTGCCCTTTGAATGACTGCACTGCTTCTTCAGAGAGAACTTGCATTTTGATTCTTTCATTGATACCTATATATAAAAAAAAATGTGGCTTCCAATAGATAAGAGTACAGAGAATTAACATAGCTTCAAGGCAGGTTTTACAGGACAGACTCCCAGGATAGCTTTGGATATTAACCATCCCATTTCATTCCGAGAACAAACCCTTTCCTACAATGCTGGGTCAGATTTCCATTGTAGATGATAGAAAGAGAATGGTGTAGTCCCTTAGTTTCTTTTCTTGATTACTGTTTAGCATATTCTCTGACCTGAGCCACAGTCAGGCCAGTCTTGAAAATATTGCTATTGGAATTTAAATCCTTTTGTAGATAGCAATTTTAGAATCAGAGGACTTGACCAAACTGCCAGCAGCCAACTGGGTAACCCTTTTCCTTCTGGAAGTCCTGCCGTGAGGACACTCCCCTAGGTTTTTGTAGTAGAGGGTTTGCTCCCAGCTGGAAGGGGCACCTTCCTGCTCTGAGGCCCCTAGCACTTGGCTGCACTTCTTTTGGAATATTTACTCTCCCCACTTCTCTTCTCTACTAGCTCCTTGAGGCTGGACTCATCTTCATTTCTTCTGTAAAGTCTTGTTCAGAGTATGTGCTCAGCACATGTTGGTTGTTTTGTTGCCTGTATTAATTTCCTGTTGCTGCTGTAACAAATTTTCACAAATTTAGTGTTTTAAAACAGTACAAACTTATTATTTTACAGGTCTAAATGTCATAAGTCTGAAATGGTTCTCACTGGGCTACACTCCAGGTGTAGGCAGCACTTTGCTCACTTCTGTAGGGTCTAAAAGAGGATCTACTTTCTTTCCTTTTCCAGCTTCTACAGGCTGCCCACATTTTTGGGTCATGGCCCCTTCCTCAATCTTCCAAGTTGGCAACATTGGGCAAAGACCTTTGCAACATTGGCAAAGACTGCCATCTTTCTACCTCCCTCTTTCACTTTAAAGAACTTTTATGATTGCATTGGAATCACTGGATAATCCAGGATAATCTCCCTATTTTAAGCTCAGCTGATTGGCAACCTTAATTCCCTTTGACATGTAAGATGACATATTCACAGGATCTAGGGATTAGCACATGGGTGTGGAGAGCATTAATCTGCCTATCACATGCCCAAACATAGTAACTGAAATCAGTAATCTGACTGTTAGAAAAACATCGATGGCCGCCTCCTTTAGTCGAATGGCTTTCTAGACAGTTGTAATAAATTATTTTTTTCTGAAATTAAATTGCTTTTTATATTCACCAGAAGAGGTAATTATGCTTTAAATGTTCTAATTGTTTTGCTACATTAGGATTTACATACATTTGACTTTATTAAAGCAAGAGTCACATCTGTTACAGTGTTAGAACACTGTTTTATATAAATCTGTGTAAGGGTTACTATAGAAAAGTTTGCACATTAAAAAAAACTATGCATTAGCAGTTCTGAAGTATGTGGTGTGTGCTTTTTTAGAAATGGCTTTTTTAGAAGAGAAGTTAATATCAGCAAGGTAATAAGCTAATGTCCTATTTTTCTTCTTTTATAAAAAATAAATCATTTAATAGAACAAATAAGATTTTATGCTGTGTTTTCAGCTGTCATTAAGTGCTATTAAATTGAAATACAGGCTATGAAAATATCAATTCATAGTTCTCTAGAGATTAAGAACTATTATAATTTATTTACTGAGAAATTCAATGAAAACAGAAAATTACATTTCAAATAAGTCCGTTGTTTAGAAAACATAAACTTAGGGTACAGTGGATCCTAATTAGCACATTTCTTAATTATTTTTTCTAATTGTGTCTCTGACTGTACCAGAGTGTCACTCTTTACAAACATTCTGCAAGGCAGTTATTAGTATTTCCATTTTATAGGTAATAAAATCAAGACTCAGAAAGATTAAGTAAATTACCCAAAGCCACAGAGATGAGAAGTTGTACTTGGGGAGCTCACATTTAAATCTGAATGTAGCTGACTCCAAAGTTCATACTCTTTCAATTATAAAACAGCAGAGTCCTCTATTCCAACATTTTGCACAAAAACTCAATGAAATGTATGACTTTGGGCTGGAGATCAATTTTAGGACTGCTTTTCTGTTCTTGTTTATAGGAGTTATACTTTCAACACAGGTACCACAAGAGAAGCATCTAGATTCGTCACTCTTTTCAGACCTACTTTCTTATCCTTCAGAGTTAGAAAGAAATAGAATTCTTGGTCATTTGTAAAAGTCACATTTGTAATGTGCAACAGTGTCAGTCTGACAGCAAAGAGAGAGTCATGGTCCTAAAACAATCTTCAATGGACACAAAGAATGCTTATGTTTTATAGTGATGAATATGTTAATTATCCTGATTTGATCATCACATACTGTACACGGGTATTGATAGTCAACTCTGTACTCCACAAATATATATAATCAATTGTGTGTAATTAAAAAAAAAGAAAAGAAAAAATAGTGGTTAAAAACTTTTTAAAAAGAGCAAAAACAAAGATCCTATTGTAACATTTGCTTTAATTGTACTGGATGTTGCTGATAGAAAAGATAGTATTTTGCCGTTTTTCTTTTGCATGGGAAATTAAATATAAAGAAGTGATTTGTGGACCATTTTCCTACAAAACAAAATCTTCAGTTTCATGTGAAAAATTCTCTCTCTGAGAAAAGATTTATTTCTCTCATTCAAGCTATGAAAAGGCAGGCAGGGTGAAAGGAAAGGCCATTTTTATTTAAGTGATTTTGGTGTCTCTTCTCTCCTTCTTCTTTGTCATAAATACATGTGACTTCTCAGTGTCCAGGAAGACTTTAAGCAGTCTTTGTAATTACCATTTAATTCAGCAATCCCATGGCTGGGTATTTATCCAAAGGAAAGGAAATTAGCATACTGAAGAGATATCTGCACCACCATGTTTATTGCAGCAGTACTTACAATAGCCAAGATATGGAATTAACTCAAGTGTCCATTAACAGATGAATTGATAAAGAAAATGTGATATAGATACACAATGAAATACTACTCAGTCATAAGAAAGAATACAATCCTGTTATTTGTGGCAACATGGGTGAGCCTGGAAGACATTATGTTAAGCAAAATACAAGGGTACTTCAAAAAGTTCTTGGCAAATAGAATTAAAAGCTAATGTGCGGGCCGGCCCGGTGGCGCACTGCTACAGTGCGCCACTTGGGAAGCGCGGCGGCGCTCCCG
>NW_007728182.1:0-47140 GCF_000696425.1 Galeopterus variegatus | reverse complement strand
GGGAAGCGCGGCGGCGCTCCCGCCGAGGGTTCGGATCCCACGTGTAGACCGGCGGCTCACTGGCTGAGCGAGGAGCGGGGGCAACGCCGAGGGTTGCGATCCCGTTGCCGGTCCCGGTCCGGTACGGGCGCGACACTGAGGGTTGCGATCCGTTGCCGGACATGAAAAAAGACAAAAGGGAAAAAAAAAAAAAGCTAATGTGAATCCTTCCATGAACTTTTTGAAATACCCTAATAAGTCAGGCACAGAAAGATAAGTACCATATGTTCTCACTCATATGTGGAAGCTTAAAAAAAAAAGTTGAGCTTATAGAAGTAGAAAATAGAATTGTGATCACTAGAGGCTGGGAAGGGGAGGAGGGAAGAGTATAGGAAGAAGTTGGTTAACAGATACAAAATTAGAGCAAGATAGAAAAAATAAGTTCTAGTGGTGTAGAATAGTGCTAGACATCTGTAAGTAACAATAACTTATTGTATGTTTTCAAATGGCTAGAAAAGTTCAAATGCTCTTATCACAAAGAAATGATAAATTTTTACAATGCTGAGTATGCTAATTACCCTGATTTGATCATCACACAGCATATACATTTATTGAAATATACCTCTGTACCCCATAAATATGTACAATTAACAGAAGCCAATTATAAGTAAATAAATAAATAATAAAGTCTTTGTACAAATATTATCAAATATTAATTAAATGTTATTAATTTAGTTACTTGGAGAGATAAAGAGCTATCTTCCAGTACTTCTTCTGTAATTCTTTTTGAACACACTGCATTCTATTTTCTTCTTTAAGGATTTTTCTTTTTTAACAAAAATTAATTATCATTATTATTTTACGTTCAAAGATGTTGTTGTGGAGCAGTGGAAGGGGCAGGTGGGAGGGGGTAATGAAATGGAGGGGCTGGCCCAGTTATGGAGGGTGGGGGAGGCATGGCTGAGGCCCGTGGGTTCCACCCACTCTGGCTCAAGAGCCTGGGAGGTTTCCTGTGGTGGCTCGGTGGTCACTGGGCTGGATGCAAACACTGGGGGGCATGGCTGAAGGCTTTGGCCTCCCCACCCCAGCTTGGGAGCTCGTGGGGTTCTGTGGAGGTTCGGTTGTCACTGGGTTGGATGTGGATGTCAGAGGGACTTGGCTGAGGTCCTTGGCCCCCCACCCTGGCTCAAGAGCTGCGGGACTTCTGTGACAGCTTGGTTGTCACTGGGCTGGATGCAGATGTCAGGGGGGCATGGCTAAGGCCCTCATACTCTTCCCACCCTGGCTCAGGAGCCTGGGTGGCATCCAGCTCTTTTAGGTTTTTTTTTTTTTTTCCTTTTTGTCTTTTTTCGTGACTGGCCACGGATCGCAACCCTCAGTGTTGCGCCCGTACTGGACCGGGACCGGCTACGGGATCACAACCCTCGGTGTTTGCCCCCGCACCTCGCCCAGCCAGTGAGCGGCAGGTTTGTATGTGGGATCCGAACCCTCGTCGGGAGAGCCGCTGCGCTTCCCAAGCGGCGCACTGTAGCAGTGCGCCACCGGGCCGGCCCCTAGCTCTTTTAGGTTTTATAGGTGTTCTTTGGTGATGTTAGACCTTTACTGGTTAATATCAGAACTTTGTCTCTGATCTATGGGTATTTTGTGTTTTCTTTCAGTTCTGTGTTGGATTATTAGCTACTACCACCACTTAACCTCTGCACTGGAACTAATTTGTTGTCCTTTGCTTACTTCTAAAATGGGGGAACTTCCTGTGGGGACCAGCACTTGAGCCCTATAGTTGAGCTAAATTGCTGTTTTGCTGCTGATTCCCTGGGGTAGGCTTTTTGTGCAGCTCGGGTTTTAATTGTTGACCTTTAAGGTACTTCTGGGTCTTGCGAGTTCCAATACACCTGGGTTGTGTGGAAACTCTGGTCTGGGCCTGAGTCTTTTCAGCAACCTGCACCCCCTGCAGATCTATACTCCTGACCAGTCTATACTGAGTGGGCCTGTGCTTACTGGAGGGCAGATCAGCTGTCCCAGCTGTGCCCCAGTGTTCCCCTGGTGGGCATCTCTCTCCCTGCCACACTCCAAACCCCCACATTTCCCATGGGGTGGGCTGTGCACTGATCCCTTGTGATGACTCACCAGCCTTTGAGTGGCTCCTTTTCTTTAGTTGTCTGTGGCTCCTGGCTCCTATGTGGGTTCACAGGAACCCTGTTTGTGGTCTTGCTGGTCTGGGGTCCACCAAGGCCCTCCTCTCCCCTGCAGTCTCCAACCAACTTCTCACAAATGGCACAGCTGTGGTTTTTGCCAGCTCTTCCTCTGTGAGCTCAGCAGGGCCAGCCTTGAAATGGCTGGAGCTTGAAACGGTCAGAGCAGTCCCTTCTTTCTCTCATTGCAGCTTCTCCCAACTTCATGAATTCTGTGGGTCTCTCCTCCTCTTCCCCTGAGCTCTAGCAGCCCCAGTTTGACAGTTATTGCTTTTTTAATAGTTGTAAATTGGTTGATTGTGGGAGAGAGTGATGCTGGGGACCGTCTATTCTGCAATCTTGCTTCTCCACCTCTTCTTTAAGGATTTTTGGGAATTTCATGAAATTCCATAGCATTTTGCCTGCACAAAGTTCTGAGTATTTTTGATGGTGGCCACTCGAACAATTGGGAATAGTTTTGAGATATAATAATTGTGACTTAAATAAAATATAACCTTGTCTCTCTCCCATGTAAAAGTCCAGAGAGAAACAATGTAAGCCTGGAATGGCAGCTTTTCTCCATGAAGTCTTCAGAAACCCAGACTTCTTTTAGCTCACAGGCCCACCATTCATCTACCGGGTGTACAGCCCATGTCTTCTTGGCCATTGCAGCCGTGATCCCAAGTGGTGGGCTGGTAAAGAGAATGAGGAAGAAAAGAAGCAAAGGGCTCAGACAAGTTAGTTTGCTCATTTGTCTTTAAAGAATGTTCTGTAAGATACCACTTGCCGTATTTATTTACATTCCATTGGCCTGTCCTTAATCACAAAGCCAAAGAGCTTCAAGGGAAGCTGGAAAATGTTTTCATTCTGGGCATCTATTTCCCAGTTGAAGATTCTATTTCTGTGGAAGAAAGAGAAAATGGGTATCAGGGGACATCTAGGAACTGTGACCACAGACATAACAACTGCTCCTTTAGATCTCTGAAGGGCGGTCATGTGAACAGAAGGATTCAATTCACTCTTTGTAGCATCAAAGAGAAAAAACATAAATCTAATATTAAAGTCTTAGGGAGAAGACATTTGCATCATCATAAGGAAGAACTTTCTAACAGTTAGAGGATTCCCACGATTAGATGACCTGACATTTTGTAGTGGAGAGCTCACTATGACTTGACGGAAGTTAAGAAGCAGGTGCTTACTACCATTCAGGTATAGTGTAAAGGGGATTCCTCCACTGGAAGGATGACAGGACCGGGTGACCACTAATGTATCTTCTACTCTAACAGCCTGTGAAATCTATTATTTTTTAACATCTGTAATATCTGTAATGATGTCTCCTTATTTATTATAGATATTGGTCATTTGAGACTTTTCTCTCTCTCTCTCTCTCTTTCCCCCTGATCTCTCTTCTAGGGATTTATTAATTCTATTAGTTTGTTCAAAGAACCAACTTCTGGCTTTCTTGTTTTCTCTATTATAAATTGTTTTTCATTTAATTAATTTATTCTCCCTCTATTATTTCCTTCCTTTTTCTCTCTTTGGCTTTATTACGTTTTTTGCCCCCTACTACATAAGGTAGAAACTTAAATCATGGATTATTAGCCTTTTAAAAAATTAAATTCTCTTATTGACTCAGGGTCAAATTAAATAGAATTGTTAAAGTACTAAGCAAACCATAAAGCACAATACAAGGGTGCTATTTTTACTGTTGTTTTAGTGACTGTGCCCTTACACTTTAGGACTGCAGGTCATGATGGTGTGGGAGGTTTTGTGTTTGCTCTTTATCATTTGTATGTATCATTCACCTGTCAGTTTTGCTTTCATGAGCACCCCGACTTTATTATATTTAGTATATTTTCTTGAATAAATGTTTCTTCATTGTCTGTGTGTCCTCAGGTTGATTTTCAGAGGCTTTACATGATAAAAAATGTTTTTCACCAGTTATATTTGTTTCATTGGGGAACAGGTTTATGGAGCTCCTCAAAGTGCCATTCCAAAAGTAGAACCTCAGTTTTTGTTAAGCATGTATATATATATATATATTCATTTCTATTAAATAGTGCTTTAGCTGCATATGAATTTTGATATATTTTGTTGTTCAGTTCAAAATATTTTTAATATTTTAAACCTTGTTTTTTCTATTGGGTTGTAAAATCAGATAACCAAGCCTGTTAACAAGGTGTCGAGTGAGTATCAAAACTTTTTGGATTTGTGATCCTGAACAAATGATTTAATTGCTTTGAGTCTCAGTTTCTGCACCATTTCTGTTTCTCTTCATTTGTCCCTGTGGATTC
This sequence comes from Galeopterus variegatus, assembly GCF_000696425.1. Lineage (NCBI taxonomy): Eukaryota > Metazoa > Chordata > Mammalia > Dermoptera > Cynocephalidae > Galeopterus > Galeopterus variegatus. The sequence goes on along the minus strand of NW_007728182.1, from coordinate 42,696 downwards.
AAAGCACCATATAGTGTTATTTCTTACTCTAATCCCTACCCTTTTCCACTGTGCTGTCATTGTTGAATATTTTACAATTCTATTTGTTATAGCCCCAGTAATAAAATTATATATACATATTGTCTTATACGATTTCTCTTTAAATAAGTTAAAGAGAGAAAGGAGAGTAAATATGCATTTATGATGTCTTTTATAATTACATAATTACTTTTTCTGGTGCTCTTAATTTTTTCAAGTTATTCAAATTACTATCTGCTTTCAGTATGAAGAACTTTGATTAGTATTTCTTGTGAGGTAGGTCTACTATCAATGTATTCTCTCTGTTTTAGTTTTTCTGGGAATATCTTTATTGTGCTTTCATTTTTGAAAAATAGCTTTGCTGGATATAAGATTAAGGTTGACAATTTCTTTTTTCAGCACTTTGAGTATGTCATCCCACTGTCTTTTGGCCTTCATTATTTCATCTGAGAAGTCAGCTGTTACTCTTACTAAGCTTCTGTTCTACGCAATGAGCCATTTTTCTCTTTCTGCTTTCAAGTGTTTTTTTTTTTTTTTGGTCTTTGGCTTTCAGCATCTTTACTACAATGTGTCCAAGTGTGGTTGCATTTATTTTTTTCCTAATTGGAGCTCACTGAGCTTCTTGGAAGCATAGGTTATTGCTTTTCTTTAAATTTGGGAAGTTTGTGCATAACTTCATACGTTTGTGCACTTAATCATGCCCCCAAATCTTTATTTTCCTTCATTCTTTTTCCACCCCTTTTTTGGGGGGAGGTTGCATAATCTCTACCAATCTATCTTCAAGTTCACTGATTCTTTCTCTGCCAGATTAAGTCTACTGTTCATTTCTGATAGTGAACATTTCATTTTAGTTATTGTACTTTTAAACTGTAGAATTTTCATTTGATTCTTTTATATAATTTCTCTATTGATATTCCCTATTTTATATGAAATTGTTACTATAGCTCTTTTTACTTCCTCAAGCATGGTTTCATTTACTTATTTGAACATATTTATAATAGCTGCTTTGAAGCCTTTGTTAAATACAGCATCTGGATCCTCCCAAAGTAGTTTCTTTTGTCTGCTTTTTCTCTGTGTGAGTTACACTTTCCCTTTTCTTTGCATGTCTCATGACTTTTTGTGACTAGTGTAGCAATTTGGATACTGATTACTCTTCTCTCTGGGGCTTGTTTTTGTTGTTATTTGCTTGTTTATTTCTTTAGTGACTTGGTTAAACTATTTTAGTAGTTCTTTTTTCCCCATATTGTGAAACCTCTGCTATCAATTTCCAGAGGGCACAGCCTTGAGCATGCCCACAGTCACTCTGGGATGACTGTTTTAGCAGGGCTCTCTTTGTCTCTTTCCATGGCCTCTCTGTGATAGTGTCTGCCTCATTTAGTATTACACCCAGCTCTTAGGCTCCACTAATTTTTGGCTGATTACTCTAGTATTTCATACAATTCTGTGGGCCATAAATTACTGCACAGTCTGAGCCAATTAAATTTATAAGGGGAAGTTTTGGTGGCCAATATTTGAGGTTTTTTCTAATCCCATGAAAGCTCTTTTTAGCTGTCTCCTTCCCTAGTTTTCTTTGATAAGCAAGCTATCTACAGGTTAGCTTTTTCTCTCATATAGTTATCAGCCTCCTTTCAATTGTTTAACCACCAAAAATCTCCATTGTTTTCAAGAGCACCCTTTAACTTGAAATTCTCCACATTCTATTTCAAATAAAGTCAACTCCTTTGGGGAGATCTTCAGGGCTCTCTGTTCATATAGACTGCCTCTCCCTCTGGGGAGAATTTCTGAGAAACTGCTCTGGGCATAGGCATTGGCAGTAATCTCTTGTCTTCTCATATTGAGAAGAACCTTTGCCCTACAAGCAAGCTGTGTTGAGAGCAATAATGGACCCGTATTTTTTACCTGTTGTGGCTGGAGTAGAGCCTTTGCCTTAGGAATGTGGGCTACATGGAATAAGGGACCCCCCAGCCTTTCAGCTGTACTCACCAGGAATTGGACCCCAGAGCTGGAGAAATGCTGGTAACCTATCTTTCTTAGTGAAACACTGTATACCTTGACTGAGAGCTGAGGGGAAAAGAAGCCTAGACTTATTGGCCATACTTTCTCAGAGAGGAGCTTCCATTAAACTGAGCTGAAGTTCACAGAAGGAGTGGGTCATGACTCAAGTGCTGCAGACTATCAGTGTTCTTTCTGAGTTTTAGTCTATTTTCTTGAATAAATGTTTCTTCATTGTCTGTGTGTCCTCAAGTTAATTTTCAGGGGCTTTACATGATAAAAAAATATTTTTCATCAATTATACTTGTTTCACTGGTGAACAGATTTATGCAGCTCCTCAAAGTGCTGTTCCAAAAGTAGAACCTCAGTTTTTATTAAACATATATATATATATATATGTTTATATATATTCACTTCTATTAAATAGTGCTTTAGCTACATATGAATTTTGATATATTTTGTTGTTCAGTTAAAAATATTTTTAAATGGCAATGTAAATATTTTTAACCCATGGATTATTGAGAAATGAATCCCTTAATTTCCATTTATAGATTTTCTATTTTGTCTAGATTCCTAGATTTATCCCACTGACTGTAGAGTGTACTCTGTGGTTTCAAACACTTATAATATATTGAGATCTTCCTTATGGCCCAGCATGTAGTCAACTTTGGAAATACATTAATACATTTGGGGGGGAAAAATGTGTATTTTGCAATTGTTGAGATCGTCTTTCTTTACATGTTAATTAGGTTAGATTAGTTAATTTTGTCACTGAAATCTTTGTCTCTATTTTTTTCTGCTTTTTCTGTAAGTTACTGAGAAAGATATGTTAAATTAATACTATTATTATGAATTTTTCTATTTATTTGGATAATATTTTATTAGATGCATGCATATTTTTAAAGGTGAATTATGAAATGTTACTCTTTATTTCTAGAGATATTTCTTACTTATATTACTATCACGTACTATTTCTTGATAACAGTATTTCCACACCAGCTTTTGCTTGGTAGAGTTTGTATTGTATATAATTTTCCATCTTTTTACTTTTAGCCTTTCTGTGCTCTTATTTCCAAAGTATGTTTCTTGTAGGCAGCATCATACAAGATGTTTAATGTCTTTTAATTGAAATATTTAGTCAGTTTATATATTATGGTAATTATCGATATGTTTGAGATTAAATCTTTAATCTTACTATTTCTTCCTATTTATCCTATCATTTCTTTTTCTTTTTTTTTTTCTTCTTTCTTTTGGAAGTCAAATAGTATTAAAAATTATTTTTCTCCTCTGTTAGCTTATGAGCTATATGTTGTTTTGTTTTTGTTATTCTTCTTCTTTTTCTTCTCTTTTCGTGGATACTGTAAGGATTACATTGTGCTCCCTTACTTTACTAGAGACTATTACTACCTAGTACTTTGACAAGAATGCAAGAACTTAGAACATTTTAATTCTATCTTCTCTTACTTCTGTGCTAATATTGTTCGATATATAAAATTGACATTTATTTTATACCCCACAAGACAGTCTCATTTTATAAAATTGGTATTCATTTACATTTATCTATATATTTGCCATTTCTGTATCTCTAAGTTTCCATCTGAGATCATTTTTCTTCTGCCCAAATAGAAATTTAGGGGCCGGCCCAGTGGCGCACTGCTACAGTGCGCCGCTTGTGAGCGCTGCGGCGCTCCCGCCGAGGGTTCGGATCCCACATACAGACTGGTTCCCGCTCACTGGCTGAGCGAGGTGCGGGCGCAGCACTGAGGGTTGTGATCCCGTTGCCGGTCCTGGTCCGGTACAGGCGCGACACTGAGGGTTGCGATCCGTTGCCAGACACGAGAAAAGACAAAAAGGAGAAAAAAAAAAAAAGAAATTTAGTGTGATTCTGTTGAAACTAATTCTCTCAGTTTTTAACTGAAAATGTGTTGTCAGCTTCATTTCTAAAAAATTCTAATTAAACTTTTATTTTGGAATAAGTGTCACATGCAGTTGTAGGAAATAATACAGAGAGAACCCAAATACTCACTTTCCCCCAAAGGTAACAACTTGCAAAACTGTGGTATGATATTACAACCAGGATATTGACATTGGTACAGTCAAGATACATATGTCTTCATCACCACAAGGATCCCCCATGTTGCCCTTTTAGGGCCACAGGAATTTCTTTCCTTTTCCCGGCCCCTTAACCCCCTTGCAACCACCAATTTGTTTTTATTTCTATACTTTTAACACATCAAGGATGTTATATAAAAGGAATCATACAGTGTGTGATCTTTTGCAGTTAGTTTTTTTCATTCAGCAAAATTCTCTGGACATTTGTGCAAGTTGTTGTGTGCATTAATAGTTCATTCTATTTTAGTATTGAATCATATTCCATGGTATGAGTGCACAACTTTACTCATTCACCCATTGAAAGCATCTGGGTTGTTTCCAGTTCTTGGCTGTCACAAAGATAGCTGCTATAAAGAGCGTGTATAGGTGTTTTTGTTAGCATAAGTCTTCATTTCTCTGGAGTGCCCAGGAGTGCAATTGCTGAGTGGTATGGTAGTTGCACGTTTAATTTTTTAAAGAAATGCCAAACTGTTTTCCATAGTGGCTATATCATTCTACATTCCTACCAGCAATGTATGAATGATTCAGTTTCTCTTCATCCTTGCCAGCATTTGGTGCTGTCGCTATTTTGTATTTTAGCCATTCTGGTCTCATTATGAGTTTTACTTGAATATCCCCAATGGCTAGCAATGTCGAAAAAAATTTTGTGTGCTTATCTGTCATCCGTACATGTTCTTTAATGAAATGTCTCTTCTTGTCTTTTGCCCATTTTCTACTTGAATTTTTTGTTTTGCTGTTAAGTTTTGAGAGTTCTTTATATGATGGTACTTCAACAGGTTCATGGAATTATAAGATAATGTGAATCTTTCCACAAACTTTTTGAAGTACCCTTGTCTATTTCAGATATGAGTCCTTTGTCACATATCTGATTGGCAAATACCACCCCCCACCCCCCCAGTCTGTAGCTTGTCTTTTTATCCTCTCAACAGGGTTACTTGTCTGATCTATCAATTATTTCTTTTAAAGGTTATGATTTTGGTATGGTGTCTAAGAAGTGTTCAACTAGCCTCAGACCCCCCAAATTTTCCCAGATTCTTTTTTTGAAGTTATATAGTTTCATGTTTTACATTTAAATCTATGATCCATTCTGATTTTGTTTTTGTATAAGGTGTGACGTTTAGGTTGAGGTTTTTAGGTTGAGGTTTCTTGGGGGGGGGTTGGTTTGTTTTTTGTCTGTTTTTTTGTTTGTTTGTTTGACCTATGGATATTGAACTGCTTTAATACCATATATTGAAAAGAATATCCTTCTTCCATTGAATTACCTTTGCATGTTTGTCAAAAATCAGTTGGCCATACCTTTGTGGTGGTTATGTCTGGGTTCTCTGTTCTGTTCCATTGGTTAATGTGTCTGTCCCTATGCTGACACCACATAGTCTTGATAATTATAGCTATATAGTGTGTTCTGAAATCAGGTAGAGTAGTGATTCCTTCCATTTTATTCTTCTTTTTAAAAATTACTTGTTTCTTTCTCTTTCCATATAAATTTTAGAATAATTTTGTATATTCTTCAAAAAGCTTGCTGAAATTTTGATTTTAATTGTGTTAATCCTGTATCTCAATTGGGAAAGAATTGGTATCTTTACTGTGCTAAGTCTTCCAATCTATGAACATGATGTCTCTTTTCATCTGTTTGAATCTTCTTTGATTTCTTTCACTGGCAGTTTGTAGACTACAAGTGCTGTTTTGTTAGTTTACACTATATTTCATTTGATTTTGAGCAGTTGTAAATGACATTGAATTTTAAAATTTAGTCTCCACAAATTCATTACTAATGTATATAAATATAATTGATTTTTATGTTTATCTTGTATCCTGTGACCTTTTTGAATCCACTTATTAGTTGTAGGAGATTTTGTTTCTGTTTTGTAGATTTCTTGATATTTTCTATATAGACCATCATTTTATCTCAAATAGAGAGTTTTATTTCTTCCTTTCTAATCGGTATGACTTTAATTTCTTTTTCTCACCTTATTGAAATGGCCAGAACTTTTAGCACATTGTTGAATAAGAATACTGAGAGTATATATCCTTCCCTTTTTCCTGATCTTAAGGAGAAAACATTTACTCTTTCCCTATTAAGTATAAAGTTAGCTGTAGACTTTGGGTATATGCTCTTTATCAAGTTGAGGACATTCTTCTCATTTCTATTTTTCTGTGGGTTTTTAATATAAATGGGTGTTGAATTTCATCAAATGCTTTTTCTGCATTCATTGATATAGTTATATGGTTTTTCTTCTTTAACCTGCTAATATGGAAGAATATATAGATTGATTTTCAAATACTGAACCTGCTTTGCAACTGTAAAAAACCCCACCTAGTTGTGGCATACAATTCTTTACACACACACACACACACACACACACACACACACACACACACACACACACACATTTTGCTGGATCACCTTTTCTAATAATTTATTAGGAATTTTTATATCTATATTCAAGCAAGATATTGTCCTGTAGGTTTTCTTTTTTCTTCATTCTTTTTTTTTTTTTTTTTTTGGCAATGTCTTTGTTTGGTTTTGGCACCAGAGTAATACTACTTTCATAAAATAAGTTGGAAGTATTCCCACCTCTTTTATTTTCTGGAAGAGATTGTTTAGAATTGGTGGTAATTATTTAAATGTTTCTTAAAATTCTCTAGTAGGGCCGGCCCGGTGGCGCACTGGAGAGTGCGCCGCTTGGGAGTGTGGCGGCGCTCCCGCCGAGGGATCGAATCCCATGTGGAGACCAGTTCCCGCTCACTGGCTGAGCGTGGTGCGGGCGCAACACCAAGGGTTGCGATCCCATTGCCGGTCAGTAAAAAAAAAAAAGACAAAAAGGAAAAAAAAAAATTCTCTAGTAAAATCAACTAGACATGGAGATTTCTTTTTGAGAGTTTAAAAATTATGAATTTAGCTTTCTTAAGTTTAAAGATATATTCAAATTATGTATTCCATGTTGGATGAGTTCTGGTAGTTTTTGCTTTTCAAGATGTTGATCCATTTTGTCTAAATTTGTCAATTTTATGGTTGTACAGTTGTTCACAGTATTCTCTTATCTTTTTTATAAGGGGGCTTATAGCAGTATCCCTATCTTATTTCTGATATTGGTAATATGTATTCATCTCTTTTTTTTCTTTATTAGTCTTGATAGAGAGTTGACAATTTTGTTAGTTTTTTCAAAGATCAGCTCTCGGTTTCATTGATTTTCCTCTGTTTTCTGTTTTCAACTTATTTTATTTCTGTTCTTTCCTTTATTATTTCCTTCTTTCTGCTTGTCTCTGATTTATTTTGCTCTTTTTTTATTTTTCCTTTTTGTCTTTTTTCGTGACCGGCAACGGGATCGCAACCTTCGGTGTTGCGCCCTCCTTTATTATTTCCTTCTTTCTGCTTGTCTCTGATTTATTTTGCTCTTTTTTTATTTTTCCTTTTTGTCTTTTTTCGTGACCAGCAACGGGATCGCAACCTTCGGTGTTGCGCCCGCACCGCGCTCAACCAGTGAGCGGACCAGTCTCTATATGGGATCTGAACCCTTGGCGGGAGCGCCGCCGCACTCCCAAGTGCTGCACTCTACCGAGTGTGCCACCGGGCTGGCCCCTATTTTGCTCTTTTTGATATTGGAACATACATTATTAATTTGAGGCTTTTCTTTTTTTCTAAGGTATGTATTTAGTGCTGTAATTTTTTTAGTACTCCTTTAGCTAAGTTCAACACATTTTGATATGTTGTATTTTTATTTTCATTCAGTTAAGTTTCTAGAATTTATTTTCTTTAAGACTTTCTATTTGATCTATGGATTACTTTACAAGTACATGTTTTAGTTTCCCAGTGTTTGGAGATTTTTTTTTGCTATCTTTCTATTATTGATCTTCAGTTTGATTCCATTATGGTAGGAGAATACTCTCTCTATGATTTCAATTCTGAAAAATTTGTCGAGGTTAGCTTTATGGCTCAAGATATGCTCTCTTAGGTATGTGTTTCATGGATACTTGAAAAAATGTGTATTCTGCTGTTAGGTGAAGTGTTCTGTAAATGTCAATAACATCTTCTTAGTCGATAGTGTTGTTGAGTTCTTCTGTCTCCTTGATAATTTTCTGTGTAGTTTTTCTATCAATTATTGAGAGAGGGGTGTTGATGTCTCTAACTATAATTATAGATTTGTCAATTTCATCTTTCAGTTCTATCAGTTTTTGCTTCAGATATTTTGCAATGCTGTTGTTTGGTACATACACATTTAGAATTGCCATGTCTTCTTGCTGGATTCAATCTTTTATCATTTTGTAATGTTTCTCTACATAGCTGGTAATTTTCTTTCTCTGATGTGAACTTTATTGATATTTATATAGCCATGTCTTCTTTCCTTTGATTAACATTTACATGATATACCTTTTTTCTTCCCTTGAAAGTAAAACTCTCAACATGCCTCAATAGTTATATTTGAGGTGAGTTTCTTGCATACAACATATTGCTGGGTCATTTTTTAAAAATCCAATCTGCTGGTCTCTGTCTTTTAATTGACATATTTACAGCATTTATGTTTAATGTGTTTGTCAAAATAGTAGGGCTTAAATCTGCCATTTTTTTGTTTTCTATTTGTTCTTTCCGTTTTTCATTTTTCTGTTTTGTTTTTCTACCTTTTTGTGTGCTACTGAACATGTTTTAGATTTCATTTTGATTTATCTATAGTGTTTTTGAGTGTATCTCTTTATACATCTTTCTTATTGGTTGCTCTAGTAATTATATTATCCATACATAAGTTATCACAGTCTTCTGGTATCATCATCTTACCAGATTGAATGAGGTATAGAAACTTTACCTCCCTTTAGGTCCCTTTACCCTACCCCCTTTTCATAATATAATTGTCTTAAATGTTCCCTCTACATACATTTAGAATCACATTAAACAGTGTTATAATTTTTTTCTTCAAATGTCAAACATGATTTGCAAAATTTAGGAGAATAAAGAATGTGTATTATATTTACCCATATTTTTGCTTACCATGTTTTCTCTTCTTTCATTATGTTCTAAGATTCCTTTTCATGATTTCTTTTCTGTTTAGAAAACCTTCTTTAGCCATTCTTCTATAGTCAGTCTGCTGGTGACAATTTTTTTTTCATTTTTCTTTATCTGAGAATATCTTGATTTTACCTTGATTCCTAAAGAATATTTTTGCTGGGTTATAGAAGTCTGGGTTAACAGCTCTTTTCTTTCAGCACTTGAAAAATGTGCCTATTTGGTTCCCAGTGAGAAATCTATTATTTAAAATTTTTCTATGTAGATGAGATGTCATTGTTCTCTAGCTGCTTTCAAGATTTTTTCTTTGTTTTTAGTTTTCAGATGTTTAATTATGATGTGTCTGGGTATGGAGTTTTTAGGGGTTGATTTTATTTGAGAATTTCTCAGTTTCTTGAATTTGTGGGCTTTTGACTTCAAAAGCAAAATTTGGGAAGTTTTCAGTCATTGTTTCAGTAATTATTTCTTCAGTTAACCCCACCCTCTATCCCCTCTTCTTCTAGGAATTTGAAGATACGAATATTAGATCTTTTTTAAATAGTCCCACAGGTCTCTGAAGCTTTGTTCATTTTTTTTTTTTTTGTAGTCTGTATTATTCCTGGGAACAGAAGCCCCTCTACCTTCATTCTGAAAGTACATTTTCTCTGTATATAGAATTCAAAATTGGCACTTATTTTTTTCTTTCATCATTTCAAAGTTTATTGTTCCATTGTCTTCTGGATTTAATAGTTTCTATTGAAAAGTCTTTTTTTACTCCTTTAAAGTTACTAATGTTTTTGTCCTGCTGTTTTTAAGACTTTGTCTTTCTCATTCATTTTCAGCAGACTGGTCATGATGTGTCTATATGTGATTTTCTTTGAAGTTATCCTGTTTGGGGTATATAAGCCTTCTTAAATATATTGTTTTGTGTCTTTCGTTTTCTCAGTCAATTCTCTTCAAATATTGTCTCTGCTCTATTCTCTATCATTTCTTCTCTACTTCCAAATACACGTCAGCCTTTTCATCATGTCTGAAATGTCTCTTACATTCTTCTCTGTATTTTCCATTATTTTCTTCTTAACATGTGTCAGTCTAGGTATTATCTAGTTATCTATCTTTCATTTCACTAATTTTCTCTTTTAATGTATCTTCTCTGTTTCTGAACCCATCTATTTTGTCCTTTCAGTTGTATATTTCAGTTTTCGAATTTTAAAATGCTCCCTTTTTATAGATTTTACTTTTGTGTGTGTAGAACTCTCTATCTTACCATCTATTTCCTTGAGTATGTTAATTATATTTATTTTAAAGTTCCCATCTGATAACTACAGAGAGTGAATAACCTATTCCTATTGCCTGTTTTTTCCTTACAGGTTTTGGTTAGTTAGACCTATCTCCTGGAATGCCTAGTGATTTTGCATTTAGTTTAAAATGTTGTATGAAAAATTTTAGAAGCTCTGGTGATGTCCTCTTCCTTTGGAGAGGGTCAATTTTCTCTGAAAGTTTGTTAGGATAGGGAGAAATTACCTTGATCCAATTAGGGATTGCAACGATTCTAGGATGGGTTCTGGCTTTTGTGAGGGTTCATCTGTTTTCTATAACTTCTAGAACTTAATCTTCCATCTTAGAGACCTGAAAACTTAGCATGTTTACCAAGCTCCCATTCCTTGGAAGACCCTGAACTCTAATTTTTATCTCCCTGTTACTGCAAGACTACTGAAATCTGCCTTTATGTTTTTAGCCTCTTTGCTGCATTTTTGTGCTTCACTTCTTTTCCTCTTGTCTTATGCTATTTAGGAATTAGAAATGCTTCAAGGAGAAAATGGTGTGGAATATAAGAATCTCCTCTCTGTGATTCCCACCCCACTCCCCCCCAACTTTTTTAAAACCAGGATCTCAGTATCTCAAGTCCTGAGTGCTTTTGAAGATTTGTACTCCAATTTTTGTCTCTTCAGTCCCTGAGAATGCTAAAAGCTTCACACTACTTAAGAATCATCCAATAACTTAAGAAAAGTAGCATTAAACCAGGATCTCAGTATCTCAAGTCCTGAGTGCTTTTGAAGATTTGTACTCCAATTTTTGTCTCTTCAGTCTCTGAGAATGCTAAAAGCTTCACACTACTTAAGAATCATCCAATAACTTAAGAAAAGTAGCATATAATGTGGAGAATGTTGAGATTACTTCAATGCTGTCGACTAAATGTTTATGTCCACTCCACCCCCAAAATTCATATGTTGAAATCCTAACCCTCATGGTTATGGTAGTAAGATGGTCCTTTTGGGAGGTGATTAGGTCCTGAGGGTAAGCACTCCTGAATGGGATTAGTGCCCTTTTAAAAGAGGCCCCAAAGAGCTGCTTTGCCCCTACTACCATGTGAGGACACAGCTAGAAGGTGCCATCTGTGAACCAGGAAATGTGCTCTCATCAGTCACCAAATCTACTGGCACCTTGATCTCAGACTTCTCAACCTCCAGAACTGTGAGAAATAAATTTTTGTTGTTTATAAGCTACCCAGTTAATGGTATTTTGTTATAGCAGCTGAAATAGACTAAGACACTCAATATATTTTTCTTTTATCTAAGATCTTGGCACTTAAAATTATTGCTGCCTTTGCTACTCATTGATGATTTCCAATGACTGTTTTAGAAATCTAGCTATTATTGTTATCTCAGTGAGAGTATTGGTTTAAATACATGCTACTCCATCATAGTGGGAAACAGAAATCACCCAGGCCTGTGCAATCTAAATTCTGTATTTGCTTCCTTTGGGGTATAGTTTTATTGAGGATATTTTCACTGATTTACTTTGCCCATTTTCCTTGATGCAAATTTTCCTGATTACATTATTTCGTGCCAATATTACTCCTTTAGCCAAAACTACATTAATATGTTTAGAGTTCCCAGATACAGAAAATATAAGTTGGCCTTCTTCACCTTCAAGAAATTAAAGATAAAAACAATACTAAAGTGTAAAATAAATATAAGAAAAATAATTCAGTTCTTTCTAAAAATAAATCAAATGTAAGTTAGTTCCAAAACCTTGTGGAGCTAAGCTTCCTGGGTGTACATCTTGGTTCCGCCATGTACTAGTTACTTAATCTTATTATGCTTCAGTTTCCTCAGCTGTGAAATGTGACAAAGAATAATACCTGCCTCATAGGGTTATTATAGTAAATGATTTAATATATTTACAATACTTAGAACAGTGTTACACACATAGTAAGTACTCAAGGTCAGTAAATGTAAAATATTATCCATCAGCAAAAACCATAAAAAATATCATGTAACATGTATATTCATAACAAATATTTATGATTTAGTAGGGATAAGTTTGATTTACTTGGTAAATTTACTTGGACCTATCCATTGCTAGAAAATTTTGTAACTCCACATTTTTTTTCCCTTTACCTTTTTCGAGGTTGAGGGTGGGGAGAGGCTCTCTCTTCTCTATTAGTAGGAATAAAAAGAGATCGTTTCTTTCTGTTGTTCATAACTTATTTCCCAGGAGTTGAATCATTCAACATTTATTGATTGAGGGTGGGGAGAGGCTCTCTCTTCTCTATTAGTAGGAATAAAAAGGGATCGTTTCTTTCTGTTGTTCATAACTTATTTCCCAGGAGTTGAATCATTCAACATTTATTGAGTACTGCTTATGTTCTGGGGCCTGTGCTTAGCATAGTGTTGTAGAGATGAATAAGATTCCATCCTTTCCCTGAAGGTCTTTGTAGTCTTATCAAAGTCAGACAGATAAAGAAGAAATGACACACACGTTGAGCCATCTACCTTGTGGCAGGGTATCAGAATTTTATAATACGTGAACTTTGGAATCCTCACAACAACCTTAGTGTGTAGGCACTGTGGCTCAGAGGATGTAAGTTCCTCCATAGGTTCCACCATAAAAGAGATGATCTGAACCCAGTAGCTCCAAACAGCAGGTCCATGGCCTGCTCACTGACATTGCGATAGAGAAGACAACAACAGCTCTACATAGAAACATTGAAAAAACGGCTGATTAGAATTGTCTACTCGTGGCCCAAACCACCTGTTAGTTCAGGTGTGTGAACCCAAGTCAGACTATTTTTTTAATGGCATTTACCAGTTATTTCTGGCAAAGTGGTCAAACTTGACATTCTTACAGCAAGTGAGAAATATGTTGCGGAATTATTTTTGAATGGGTAGTTTTAAATTTGGTGAATCATTTTCATCTTTTAAAAAAATGACCTGTCAATTAGCAAATAAAATGACACATATTCTCTTCAATGTTGTGAGCTGTAATTGGAGAAGGCCCTCATATATATTTCCTATGATACTTTCAACCACATTTGGATTAATTAGCCAAATTGGTAGAAATCTGAGCTCCAAAGAGATTAGCATCATGTTTTTAACCCTACAAGAGACCAGTAGCTTACTTAGCAGTAAGAAGAATCTGTAAGCGTTAGTAGTTTGCAATGGGGAATGCGTGAAGCAGGTTGGAAGCACGCTCTAGAAAACAGAGCTAAATGTACCGACTTTCCATTCTGAAGGTCAGTCAATTGACTATTTCAACTTATAATTTTAAGCCCAAGTCAGTATATATAGTAAAGTATACTTACTCTTAAAGATAATAGAAAATTCAAATTGAAAATGTGTTAGTTTTTGCTAATTCTCAAGTTAATCAACTTTAAGTCCTGCATTGTAGGGATTTTTAGAACTGAGAGCTTCTTGTTTGGGAGGACGTCACCTGTTGGCAGAGTGCAGCACTGCAGTTTCACTCTCTCAAATGCTAAAGCTGCGTAGAGAAGGAAGAGCTGTTCAGGCAGCAGTGGATCTGGAGCCAGAGAGATGACAAATCAGGCAGCTCAGAGAACCTGGGGCCCTGGAAACCTCGAAGGCTGTGCTTTCTCTGCCCATTTCCCATTCCCCCATTACTATGCTGTGCATTTCTGGACAGAAAACCAGAACTGGAACTGGACCAAATTGCAAGTTTGCAAATTGTGTCTGTTGGTAAAGTCTGCCCCTTGTGAGACATCCTGACCCATTCAGATAGATGTCAGATTATATTGTCCTTGCTCAAGCAGGCAAATACCCAACTGTCATTAATCTGAAATTAAAGAAGAAGAGTTCTTTATAGTTTGATTTTATTTTTGTAGTGCTATAGCTAATAACATCAGAAAAATAACTTTTTAAATAAAAATCTATCTTTTTCTCAGTTGGGGCTGGGATAGAAGGAAAAGAAGATGAAGGGGAAGATAAAATAGAAGATTCTATGGCCAAGCCGCTTGGACTTTAGTCCTGTTATTAAAGAAGCAATTTCTGACTCTACTGAAGAAATTTCATTCTTTTACAGTGACACAAATATAATCTGCCCAGCTGGCTTAACTTCCACTTATATTTGTAGCACCCCAGAGCTACTCTCTCTCTTTCTCTCTCTTTTTTTTTTTAAAAAGAAACTGGAAGTCCTGATCACCCTAGCATGTAAGGGTCCTTAGGGTTTTGAGAGCAATCTCTTCTCCCCTGCCTTTTAACCCCTTTGTCCTTTGGATAGGTATATATTTTCAGAGTACCTTGCTGTGGGTTTCATTTAATTTTGTTTAATTGTCTTCCCATTAATTAAGAAGGTGAATTAACTGGGAAATAAGCATGTGTACACAGAGTTAAATGTTAGAGGGTGGTCCTAAAGGAAATGAAGCTGAAGTTAGAAGACATGTCAGGCTATCTGTTCTGCAGCTCTAGGCTTTCACTGAACTTGGTGTTTGTGGGACACCAACCCATTTACTCAACACTGAGCCCCAGCAAAGTGGTGTGGATGAGAGGATTTAGGACGGAGGGATTTGACACCTGTATGGTGGCCCCAAAACAAAGTTTTCACCTTAATCACAAGGTTATTCTAAGGTAGCACTGTTTTGAAACACTTTCGGTCATCATTTTTGCATATACATTTTATAATGCAGAAGTCCTGAATTTGTCTTACTTGATTTCCACATCCTACTTTGTGTCAGGATCATTATTACACTCTGTCACCTATCTCGGGGCCGCCAACCACAGGTGTTGTTTCTCTTTCCATCACTAGCATGGTCTCAGTGCATCGATGTGGATTCTTATGTAGTTTTTCAAATATCTTTTCTTCAAACTCTCCTTGAGTTTCTGTTTTTATTCATTTTCTTGCAAGTAAATTTAATTTGCTAAGAAAACTACCTCCAGAATTTTTCAATTTCTTTCCTGTGTGTGTGTGTGTGTGTGTGTGTGTGTGTGTGTGTGTGTGGAGAGAGAGAGAGAGAGAGAGAGAGAGAGGGAGGGAGGGAGAGAGAGGGAGAGAGAGAGGGAGAGAGAGAGAGAGGGAGAGAGAGAGAGAGAGAGATGCTGATAATAGTGAGACCGACCAATGGGAACTTTTATGGCATTTTTCTGCAAATAACTAGAAAGAAAGACACTGAAGCCTCAGAGAGAAAAGTTGTAGGCACTCCTGAGTCACAATTTCAGGGACTGAGGTTGTCAGGGAGCTGTCCATGATGGTTGTGTAGGGTGTGTATGTATACACTCACACACACACACTCACACACACACTCACACACACACCCCCCACAGTGACAGATGACCTATTGAAATAATTTCAGAGCTGTTCTGTGGTTGCTACGACAACCAATGATCTCTTGGCTTTCATCTGGCCATGTGACAGGGACTTTGACGTCAGCTCAAGGCAGAGTCTGTGGCTGAGTCCGCACAGTCAAAGGCTTGTGAGAATCTGGTGGATGCTGGATGTGGCTGCTGCTGCTGCTGCTGTAGTTTCCCAGGGTCTGCGGAGCATGGACTGTTAAATCTTGCATTTCTTCTGTGGGAGGTAATTAGTTTGCTTTATATAAAATAGTTAGGTGTTTTTATAGCTTGCTAGTTTCCCAGGGTCTGCGGAGCATGGACTGTTAAATCTTGCACTTCTTCTGTGGGAGGTAATTAGTTTGCTTTATATAAAATAGTTAGGTGTTTTTATAGCTTGCTGTGGTTTTCCCTCTCGCTCACCTCCTACAAGTTTGCCTTCATGAGCAATTGTTGTACCAGGGAAAATATGTAAAAATGCTTCTAGTCGTGAATTTCATGCAGTCTCTAGAACTGGTTAAATTTGGATTAATGTTCCATGAAGTAGGTTAAAATACAATCACCCTTCCTGTTCAACACTTGCTAACATAACATTATTTAGAGATACAGATTTTGCAGCTCGAGCCAAATATCTTCCCTTAAATTCCAGAAATCCTCCCTTCAGTATTGTTTTGGGTTTAAAACCCCAGCACAGTCTTACAATTTGTTGCTAACTTTTCCTTTTTACAGTTGCTACCCGATTCTGAATCAGCCTAGAATAGTTAGGAATTTTGGTTTCTATCTTGTTTGCAGCATTCATTAATTAGCAACAATAGAAACAGCGGGAAAGAACATTACACTCTGAAACAAAAGTTAGGATTTCTCTTGTAAATAAGGCCTTTGGTATTCTGAAAATACCAGAGAAAACTGTCAACAGCTTCCTGTTTAAAGAAAAATAATCTGGAATATGCCAAGGAATTTGGGGTGGAAACCTTTACATGTGTGCATGCAGCTGCTTTTTGGCTGTTAGAGCAAAGTGCACATTTTCAGTGTCCTCTCCTGAAAATCCAGCCGTGTACAGTATGTCATTGATAGTCTTTACTGAGGAGATATGTAAGCTGTTTTTATTTTTTTTAATTGAAATAATTATCTAGAGAAGAAACAATAGCCCTAACACTGAATATATCATTGATACAAGGTCTACTTTAACTCAAACACAGATATAGTTAGTCACTAAAAATTAGCTCCAGATCTTGAATTAATAATTTGTTAACTGTGATTAATCAAGATTTTTATCTTTAGTCCTATAACACTATACACTATAAATTGTTTTATTTGCATTGTTGTACTTCATATCCTTGCCAACCTTAATAATTTTGTATTTTCTTTCATTGTACACAAGTTGGACTGTATTTTTAAGCTTATAATTCAAAGAAAACCTCTGGTACTGAAGTTAATTGAAGCCTAGATTTATAAATAGGTTTCTAAATCTTACAAATTTAACTGGAAAAAAAGGCAAATTTTAGCGCACTGCATGTAATATAACTAGTATCTTAAAGAATGGAAAAAAACTGGTTTAACTATATGGAGACTATATGTAGGTGGTATGTGAATTATATCTCAACCTAATGCAAACATATATTGTTTTTAATTTTCTATGTTTGCTATTAGTTTCAGAATCCTAATAGTTACTATCTATTATACTCTTGGAGGTAAGAATTTTGAAAAGTATTTAGCTTCACACATAAGTGAATAATTTTGGGTATATCAATTATTTCTCAGTAGATTTCAGTGAGTGAATATCCATTTAACTTGCTGGCATTAACATGTCTATTTTTGGTCAGATTTTCCATGGAGGATTTTCAAAAAGTCTAATGTGATTACACTCAAGACACATCTACTGAGACATCATCTCATCATTTAATTAGTCTCGTAATTACGATAACCCAGAAGCCATGTTCTTAGCACTCTAGAAATGTTAATTGATATGTAACATTTCTATTGAGCAGGGACACTGTCATTTAAAAGCACAGTCTTTGATGGAGTACACTCTAATGTTCAGTTCTTTTACTCAAAATATGGAATTATCATTATAGTTTTTCCAGATAGCAAAGATTTTGTTGGTACTCTCTCTGTGATGTTTTAAACTAAAGTCATAAGATGATTATATTCAATGCCCTTGTAAAATAGACCGGATTTCAGCAGTATGAAATATAAGAGAACAGTTCAGTGTTGATACGAAATATCAATGATAAAGTTTATCATTAGGAGAAAACTACCTATGCGATGAAAGCAAAGATGCTCTGGTATCTACAGGTCTTTTCTTACAGCAAAATAAGAAAAAAATGACTCTCATCAGAATCATGTATTTACGGCAATAAGACTGTTGATTTCAAGGTCAAGTTTGTTTCCCCTTCAAAAGATGCTGGCAAGAAATGATTTACTGTAGAAACCTAGCTGTTGCATTATTAAATGCTGTGTGTATAGTTTCAAGGATTCTTAACCTTTGGGGACCTCTTTGGCAGCCTGGTGAAGTCTATAGACTCTTCTCAGAATGATGTTTTTAAATGCATAAAATAAAATATGCAGGGTTACAAAGGAAACCACTTTTATTGAAACACATTAACCAAATTTTTTAAAACTGTGATATATGTTTTGTTAATAATACATTATTAAATAATGCAAACTAGCAGCAGGTATAATAGCTACCATAATTCTGAAGTGATGGTGAGCATAAAAGATATTTCGAGTTGTAGATATCAACAACCGTAATGTGAAGTGAACATTTCTGTGCTTTCTCCTGGCAACAATATCACAGGTTCTATGTGGCTTGTGGCCTACATTTTAATTGGAGGAAATACTAAATTTCAGTTTGAGGTTAGTGAAACTAAAGAGATACTATTTTTCCCATCCAAGTTCCTCAGGCCCTCTTGAATTTTAGCCACCCCTGAGTTAAATGATATTAATGCCAAAAGGTCATAGAATTGCATTGAACAAAATTCATAACCCCATTTCTACATTCAGTTCTATCACATCTGATTTCATTCTCTGAATGTGTGAATTTTGCAGTATTCTCTAAAGTCTGTGTGAAAAGGAATGATATGTCCATATAGTTTGGTAAAACTGTAACTTTCTTTTATTTTCTTCCTTGAGATCCATAAGCAATTTTATGTTACCTGGACTGAGAAATTCTTACCTGGTTAGATAGGGGTTAAGAAGAAAACTCATAGTATTAGTGCAAGTTATGCAAGTTAAAACCTTGGGCCATAGCAGCAAGACTATAGCTATTTACAAAGGCACCTTTATCCACTCAGAAAAGACAAGCAAGTAGTACTTGGATGAAGAGTGCTGGATGTTATATGAGATTGTAGCTGAGGAAATACTCTAGAAGATACCTTGTATGCTCACAATATTTGAAGCAGGCATTAAAGAACATATGTGACTTTCCAGCTTCATGTAACATACATACACGTGTGAACTGAGGAATCACAATGTTAATTCCAGTTACTCAAGATAGAGCTCTGAAGGTTTATCCGCCAGAGGTCTCTAGGATGGGACACATTCAAAATGCAGAGGGAAATTGAGACCCTTTCTAAGTAATCTGAATGAAGAACCTTATTTGACTTATTTGGAGTTTAAGACCAACACAGGAGGGATTCATATCATTGTACACTGTGACTTATGCAATTGTCTCATTTCCCATGTCACTTTGAATGTGGAGAAGATATTGCCTGCCTTTCATCTCCAACCAACAGGGTAACTTTGCAGTTGGTTGGCTGCTGTCACAGCCCTGTGTTTCAAGTGTCCAAAGCAAGCCTTTCTATTACATCAGCACCCACCATCTCAGCGTAAGAGAACAAGAGCTATGACATTTTGCACAAGCTGTTGTTTAAACTCAATCCAAATCCTTCGCATTTGAAATGGAAGCTTAGCAATTTTTCATTGTGTGTTCTCAGAGGAATTATGAAAGAGATTTTCTCAAACATTTCTTATTCCTTAGATTAGAAAAGAACAGCTGCTTTGGGGGCTTTGAGTCTCTGTGGTGACTTGATAAAGAAACTTGGAAAAAGTCTAAAATCTGTGACTCCAGGCTGTATTGTTTGCTTCTCAAAGGCAGGTGTTTGAAATTTTAGGTTTAGAAAGAAACGTGCTGTTATTTTTTCATGAAATCAACTTTTATTTAAATGGTGCCCCGTGATGGAAATACAACTAGAAATAGAATTCCAAAGTGTAGTATTTTTTACTGTTTCCAGAAATAATGCTATAAAAGTTAGTTCTCATTAAGACTGTGATATAAAAATTATATGATAAATATTTAAATTCACTGGAGCCATGTTCTCCAAACTAAAAACAGTCTGTTTTCTTTATCTCTGTGGTGAACTTTAGGTGTTTTTGAAGTATATTTCTATAAATGCCTTTAAACACACAGACTCCCTTTAAAATTTAGTTTACATTAATGTGAAACAGAATATACTCAGATCACAATAAAGTTCTATATTTGATTTATAGGAAAGAGATCTCTGGTCTGAAAGATATTCCAGCTGTTGCCTTAGTGGGGGGATTGTCCATATTTTCTGAATTTTGTCCCAGTGACTGCAGGAAAACCAAAAGCTGCATATTGCTTTTATGCAAGGATGAGTTTTTTAAAAGATGGTTTTGTATTTTCTTTACTGTTAAAAAATTTAAACCCTATGTATTAGAGGAAAATGTCTAGAAGAGTGTTGTGCTCCTTGGCTGTCTGCTCAGCTGACTCCCACAGACTTTCATATGATTCACACAACTAAAACCATGATCAATTTTATGACAACCATATTTACAACATCCTTCAAGATAAAATAAAAAATAGCATCCCACAAAAGTTGTCCCATCCTACACCTTCCCCTGTCTACAGGTGCAGCATGATCATTCTGTCTGCAAACATTTATTCACCAGCTTCTGCATCCTCATGATTAGAGGAGGCATTTTGGGTCCCTCCCTCATGTGGTCTTGAGTGATACAGGCTACCAGCAGAGAGAACCCAAGATAACTTTATGGACTCTGACTTTTGTTTGCTTGAGATTTTATTCAAACATTTAGTATTTCAAGCATTCAACACATCTGGAGTGCCCTCTCTGTTTCAGGCATTGGAATGAGACAGGCAATGTCCTGCCATCATAGAACCTACAGTCTAACCGGGTGGTGAACCTGCCCAGAGACCTGTGTGTATCAGCGACCCGTACAGCCACGCTGGTCGCCATAGTCAAAAAGAGAATCCTTACTCAAAGGAAAAACATCAAAACAAAAGAAACAAACAACCTGGGAACCACTAGACTTTACACCAGCGTCAGACCTTAGAAGTGGCATTCTTCAGCTGTGCAGAGTCGGCCCTGTTATGAGCCATCTGTTCCTGTCAGTGTCAGGTCAGTGTGCCCAGCCCTGCTCCCAGCAGGCCGAAGGCTATTTGTCCTCCAGTTCAGAAGATGAATGAGTCTGGTAGGGACTGACCTAGAGAATGATTTTCTTTTATGCAAATACCATGTTTTATGCAAATAATGATAACCATCTTATTTTATGAAAAGGATCCTTAAATTAGTGGTGTTTGAGTACACCTCTCCAATCTTCCCTGTACTAACCCAGTCAGGATAGGCTCACTGCCATAATGCCAGGTCCCAATGGCATAATACAACACTCGTCATTTTTCACTCACCCACAAATCAGGCTTGAGAGAAGGGCTCTGCTGCACACAGTCATCCAGGGACTCAAGCTCCTTCTCTCTAGTTAAACTGATCTGGGGGCAAATCCTGTTTCTACCACTTGCTATCGGCACGATGGGCCAGTTGCCTAAGTCAATTTCCTTATCTGGATAATATTAGTACCTACATCATGGGTTTTTGAGTCAACTTACTTGTTATAGTTACTGACAGGTATTAGGTACTCAGTAACGGGAGCTGTTACCATTAATTTTCTACCTCTGGTACTGCTGCCAACACCCCTCCAAGAGCTAGGAAGCTTCCCTGCCAGAGCTGGTGGAGGTGTGTCCCTGGTGTTACGATAGCAGCTAACACTACGGAACTAGATGGTATTCTAAGCTCTTTTCAAAATAACTATATTTTTATTTTTTAACTATTTTTTATTTATTTTTCATCCCAGTTTTATAAATGTGGAAACTGAGGCCAGGGAGTTTCAGCATACTGCCCAGTGTCACACAGCATATAGCAAAGCTCTAGGTGTTTGGCTCCAGAGTCCCAGCTCTTCATTCACTATGCTGTATCGCCTTTCAAGTTGGAATATATTGTGTTTTCCCAACAAGTAATGTTATATGTTGTGGCAGATTGTACTCTCCAAAATGGCCACATGATTGTATGCACTCCCGTATGCTCTTCTAGAATCTTGCCATGCTTCATTAGGAGGTGGAATCTACTGCCCCACACTTTGAACTTTAATGGGCTTGTGATTGGTCCAGCTGAGAGAGTACAGTGGAAGTGATGATACGTGACTTCCAGGGCTAGGTCATAAAAAGAATACACTTTCTTTTTCTCTCAGGATCTTCTTTTTTTCTCTTGACCTCTTCTTTTTTTTCTCTCATGCATGACATTTGCCCTAAGAACCCAGCCACCATGTTGTGGGGAAGCCCAGACCATCTGGAGAGGCAACGTGTTGGTGTTTCAGCCAACACCTTCAGCTAAGGTCTCAGCCAACATTCAGCACCAACCGCCAGCCATGTGAGTGAGCAAGCCTTCAGATGATGCCAAGACCCAGACACTGGGTCCCCCTGACCCCTCCTGATGCCAGGTAGACCATAGATGAGGTATCCTGCTGAGCCCTGCCCCAAATTACAGATTCATGGTGGTGTTTTTTTTAAAACTCATAAGTTTTGGGTAATTTCTTAGGCAGTCATAGTAACTGGAACATATAGGGTAATTGGAAATGAGTAAAATACCTGTATAGAGGGCTAAACTTCAGGTGCATATAAATTAAATAGGCTTTTGAGATTTGGCCTAAGAACCTAACCTAACCTAAAATAATTTCTGAAGGAAAATATATTTCTGTTACCAATCAAATTACAAATGTGCTTTAAGAACACATCCTGCTTGTAAATTTGGAAGAGTGTCCTACATATTAATACTGTTGCTGGTTCTAGGAGATTTGAGCCATGCTGAAGCTGGACTGCATGCCCTAGTAAAATCTCACTCATCACCTCCTGCTGGCTGGGACTGTCCCTGCATCAGAGTCCAGTACTTGTGCCCTTTGTCCTTGGTCACTGCTTAATCCTCCTGGTGTGCCTTTGTCTCCCTCTCCCACACCTACTCTATCTAATCTGCTGCCTAGTTTTCTGTTGTTAGACCCTGCTATCTCCTTGACACTCTCTGTTGGCCCATTTCTAATGCTTCTAGGCTGGTTTTTCTGCTCTCATGGTTTATAGTAAAGCTAGGGAATTCTTTTTGGCTGGGTAAGATTTAGCTCACTCAGCTGTCTTTTTCCTCTTGACAAATCTGCCAGAGTGGCAGCTGTCCCACTGGCTTGTGGCTGTATGTGTTGGTCAAACCTAGAATTCAGAATCTTCAGAATTGTGGTCCTTGTGTCCTTACTCAAAAAGACATCTCTGTCTCTTCTGCTGCAGAGAAATCAGTACTCCTGACTCTCTTGCTTACTTAATTTCACCCCATCTTGAAGGTTTTCTCACCTCCCTTTAAGGCGCTCATTCATTTGTTTATTCTACGTGTGTTAACTCCATACAGTGGACTCTGGAGTTGGGCACCTATGAAAATATTCCTTTTGTGTCCAAGGACTAGCAAGTTTCCTGCAGTTGTTCCTCATTTGCTTACCATAGATACCAAGCAGATGTGCTCCAATCACCCAGATCTTTCAATACCAGGACACTTCATCCAAAGCTAAGCGGGATACGGCAAGGTTAGTACAGGACCACAGCCCTTCTTTGGAACGGTTACAGTCCAGTTAGGGAGGCTGGACAGCACTTGAGGCTGAATGCCAGAGCTGTGTCTGCCATCCTAGTTAGAGCCTCTCACGGTGCCTAGCGTCATGCTGGACACATACCACCTACTCATTAAATCTCTGTTAAGTTATTAATGCATAGATTAACTACCAAGGATATGTAGCATTGAGATGACTTTGGAGAGGAAGTGAGCTCTGAGCTAGGCCTTACAGTATGGGAACATGTGGCATGACCGACAGAAGTGTAAGGATAATGCACCTTGAAAGTAAGAAGCACCATGAGAACAGCCTACGGACAGAGAGAGGCCTGTGCCCATTTGGAATTGAGAAAATGGTTGGGAAAAGAAGAAAATGTATAATCTATAAGGCAGGTCATTGAGAGATCTAAAATTTATCCACTTAAGCTGGATTTGATCTGATAAACAGCAGGAAGCTAGTCAAGGGTCAGGAGCAGGGAACTGACACATGTATTAAACAGTGTCAGAATATTTAACCGACTCCATTTCCTTTGGCTTTAGATAGGTCATGTTAAAAGCCTGAATATGTGCTAAAACAGGTGTTTCATTTTTCCCATAGAAAAGTTCTGACTTTTTAAATTTAAAAAATGTGATTTTCTTTTGCTGTCAATACTGTATGAATGACCCTTTTAACTATATCTGGCATGATATCTGTAGGCAAAGCTGTGTAACCTCAGAGTTTTAAACACATACTCTGTTACTCTGCAAAGTCATGTTCGTATAAAACCCAATCCAACTGAATAATTCAAGCCTTTATAACAGTTTCTTAAAACTATGCTATAATGATTATATAATCGTTAGTTGATCCATCATGAAACCCCCTGAGACATTGCACTATTATTTTGAAAAATCTTTGAATCAAATCACTAATGGAAGTCTGAATTATATTCAGAAAAGTTTTGTTATAAAGTGTAAGTACATTTCATTATATCTGAAGTCTTTGAACACTGGCCATCAATCTAAGTGTTTAGCAACTATCAGAATGTTCTTAACCAGACGTGCCGTTCTTAAAAATATTGTAACTCATACATGCAAAAAAGCATGTATAAAAAATAGTACAATATAAAAAATAGTAAAAAACAAATCCCTGTGTAGCCAACAAAAACACCATTTGTAAATCATTCTAGTGAAGTGTAAGGTAATACATAGATGTCAATAATAACTTTACTACAGTGGCAGGCAGATTAATACTGTCCCTAAAGTCCAATGCCTGAAGGAAATTTAATCAGTGATACATTTTTTAATTCTCCAGTCATATAAAGATTTTAAACCACGGTGAACAGAGTCAGTTATCTCAGTCTCTCGTGGTGAGTATCTCAAAAGAAGACATACAAATGGCCAACAGGCACATGAAAAAATGTTCAGCATCACTAATCATCAGGGAAGTGCAAATTAAAACCATGTTGAGACATCATCTCACTCCAGTTAGAATGAATGGCTGTGATCAACAAGAGAAAAAACAAGCGCTAGTGAGCATGTGGAGTGTACATTGGTACAGCCACTGTTGAAAACAGTATGGAGGTTCCTCAGAGAACTAAAAATTAGATCTGCGCTATGACTCACTATCCCATTACTGGGTATATACCCAAAGGAAATTAAAATAATGTATCAAAAAAGACACCTGCACCCGCATGTTCATCATAGCACTATTCACAAAAGCCAAGAGATGGATCAACCTAAATGTCCATCAATGGATGAATGGATGAAAAACTATGGTATGTATACACAAGGGAATGCTAGTCAGCTATAGAAAAAATTATATCCTATCATTTGCAGCAACATGGACAGAACTGGAAAACATCATGTCGAATGAAGTAAGTCAGGGAAAGAAAGACAAATACCGCAAGGACTCACTCCTATGTGGAATCTAAAAACAAGAACAAAAACAAATTGTACTCACAGAAGGAGAAAGTAGGGTAATGGTTACCAGACAGTGGGAGGTGAGGGGAGGCGAAGCAGTGTACTAATGGAGACAGAACTGTGGTATCTACCCTAAGTGAATCACTGTGCAGTATATGCATGTATTGAAACAACATATTTATTCCCCACAAATATTTATAAATAAATGTTAAAATATTTTGAATTAAAAAAAAAAAGGTGTGCTTTACGCTTTGGGACATACCTGCCACTGCCTCTAGTAACTGTGAATGTCTGGAAGTCCATTTCTGCTTCCTAAGGCCATCGCTCTTGTTATCTCCTGGCTGTTCAGGAGGGAATGGCCAGGGAACCTGGGGTCAGCTCGGAGTCCACCTGCCAGCAGTGGTAAAAGCAAATCATTCACTCTCTGGGGGGTTCTCTTTATGCAGAGCGTGAACAAAAATTTAAGTGGAAATTATAGTTTTCATGAAATTATTTTTCTGGTATGTTCAGAAGATGTTTAACAAAATAGAAGCTATGTAAGAAAGATGCAACCTCTGGTCCAAATTCTACTTTGTAAAAGAAACCATCATTAAAATTTGCTGTATCCACTTCCAAAAATGTTGGTCAATTTCCAACTTTAAAAGGCCCCTCCATCGCTGTTGGGAAGAAGGACTCTGTTTCTCCTCTGACCCTCAAAACAGCCTGCAGATTAATGCCAAGAGCTGACCAAGCGTTGCCTAACGGCCCGTCAGCACACCCTGCCAGGAGGACTACCTTGTTAAAGTCGCAAAGGCACAGAACTTGGTTACGCTACAAGTTAACAAAAGATTCTGATTCTGAAATGCTGTAAAAAAGGAAAGGTCTCACTGAAATTGTGCCCAAATTCAATATTAACAGGGACTTCTTTTTACACATATAAAATTTACCATTTTAACCATTTTTAACCATTACCTCCACCCAGCTACAGAATTTTTCCGCCTTCCCATACGGAAACTCAGCACCCATTAAACTAAGTGCCCATTCTCCCCCACCCCACCAGCCCGAGCAACCACCATTTTACATTTTTTAAACAGGGATATTATTTTAGAGAGTTTTAAAATAAACCTACTCCTTCTCTTTCTCTTGCATAAGCTCTTCAACTAATAAAATCTCTGTTAAAAGTTCTGAAATAATTAGAAATTTCAAGATTTACAAAAGTGAGCAAAATTTACATGGGGGGGTTGTGACATAAAGATCATAGACATGTAACAGTGGGAATATGCTCTTGGTTGGAAGGAAAAAGAGCCGGGGGCTGAAACATGTGATTCAAATCACCTACTGAAACGTGTTCAGTACGATTTTTATATAGTCAGTCCGCTTGCCATCCTGCTTGTCAAAAAGAAAACTGTGGAACCGGGGAGATTTTCTCATCCTAGTAATATACTCAAGTAGTCTTATATTAGTCTACTAATACTCATTTTAAGTAACTTAAGTATAGAATCAGT
Source organism: Galeopterus variegatus (assembly GCF_000696425.1). Classification (NCBI taxonomy): domain Eukaryota; kingdom Metazoa; phylum Chordata; class Mammalia; order Dermoptera; family Cynocephalidae; genus Galeopterus; species Galeopterus variegatus. Next base: position 15,761 of record NW_007728182.1, on the reverse strand, counting down.
ATATGCTTATGGTAGAACATTTGAAAAATACAGAAAAATGTAAAGGTAACCCATTACTATTATTTTAAAATTAAAAAGCATTATATTTATTTTACTTCAACAGAAGGAAAAGAACTCTGAAATGAAAGTGAGGACTTGGACTTCAGATAACTGTTTTTTTAAAGCAGGAATTACTGGTTTCTAACTAAACTGAATTTCTAATTAAAAATTAAAATATCAATCAAACATCAAGATTGGGGATTAACTTTAAAAAATTGTTTTTTACAATGAGGATAGGCTTATTTTTCAGTTAGTAAAGCTTAACTATCTCATGAAGACCAGAAAAGACCCTGGGGGGAGAAAGTTTTTAAAATATAGTTCAAAACCTAATCCCATGCAGTACTCCACAGATATGTTGTACAATCAATTATGTTTCAACAAAAAAATAAAAAAATAAGTAAAACAAAACTTAATCTCACCTTTAGGACTGTTCTCCTGGAGAAAATTAGATACTAAGGATAATCTGGAAAAAAACATAGTTCATAAAGTCACCAAACCATTTTCAGAAGGTAAAATAAACCATGCAGTAAAGAGGTAATTATTTCCCCCCGTGGGCTAGAACTCACAGAGCATACAGAGAGGCTCACTGTATCTCTCTCTGTATCTGTACCTGTTGACTCTCTCCGTTGACCATAGAGGCTTAACTTGTTTGCTTCTGACACCAGTGTTTTTCAAATTCCATTCATTTTTAAATATGTACTATATTTTAATTTGCTTCCTATTTAGACCATAATTGCCCTTTATGTACATTTATTTTTCTAGAGTTTCTAATTATCTTTGTCTTCTCTGGCTGATCTGGAGAAACTTAAAATCTTCAGTACATATATAGCATGTCATAGCTTACTTTTTGATGTCCAATTATCTGAAAATTGTAATTTTTTTAAAAAGTGATTTTCTTTGTCCTGTTTCAACTCTATTTCCTTTGGCATTAGTTGTTCTCTTGTTCTTCTGAATCCTTCTCTCTTATGCTTTTGGTTTTCCTTCAAGGACTGGTGACTTTTGACTGGCTGAATCATGTTTATAAATGAAGGGCTAGGTTGACTAGTAGAGGTGACTGGTGGGATTTTCTTGGCAGCTGTACAGGAATGGTTTTCTACTGTGTTTCTCCTCATGAATGGCCGGGCTGGCAGTCAGGCTCATGAAGGGCACATGTGAGAGTGAGAAACAGGCAAGCTTTGGACTGCCCAACACGCCAACATCAGGAAGGCTTTATTTTCAGGGGTGAACTACTCTGGTGTACTACTCTTCCATGCAGAGCTTGGAGTCAGGTGGGAAGAGATGGAAAACAGCATTCCACGGAGTCCTACGGGAACCTTACCTTAGCCCTTATTGGCCAAATACGCGCTTCCGCGCTCGTGAACACTGTGTGATTGCAATAGCTAGGCATTGAGACAGGATGCATGCTCTCATAACCTTTAAGCTGATTGGAGGATGTAAAAGCCTCCCTTCCCCATTTGCCTTTAAAAGCAAGTGCTTGTGTGATAATAAACGGAACTGCTCGACAGAACCCCTGCCATGTCTGAGTGTCCTTTAACGGGCTGGTTGAGGGGCCAGCGGCTGTGCTCACCTCTCTTCACGGCTCTCTTCCTCCATCTCCTTCCAATGGGGACTGTAGGGAAAGAGGAATCCGGGCAATTTGCTCGCCCACTAAAAGGAACGAGGCTAGGGCTGTTCGGGTCGGCCGCCGGCAGATCTGACAAGATGTATTATTCTATCCACAAAGCAGGTGCTCAATGTTAAATGAGTGAAAAGATGAATGAAACGTTAAAGGAGAGACTGGGTTTGTCTTTCCTGAAATTAGAGTTAAGAAGCACGTTAGAAATTTTCCCAGATAAGTGCAGTGCTCAGTTTTTGATCACAGGCCATCCATTCTTTCCATTTTAGCCATTTTCAGTCCCATCATGTACTGCACTCATCATCCATCTCTTGTCTTTGGAGATAATTTATTCCCAAATTTAGAATGTCACAAAAGACACCTCAGTAGGGTTCATTTACATGTTTGTAACACAGGATTGTCTGGGGGAGATGCTGTTTGCAATGGGCTCACTTCTCACCTGCTGAGGCAGAGACTCTGACTCAAAGGGCACGTCCATCACATCCCCAACTTCTCAGCATCAAACTGGGTTTAAGAATGGAGCTATGTGGCCCCTCAACAGTCTGGTTTTAGAAGTGTAACTGTATAAAAGAGGGTATTCCCAGTTGTATGACTCCAGAAGTGCCTTGGCAACTATTGGTGAATTGCTAGGCCATCCTAATAGGAAAATGAGGTATGGGAATGCTGACAGTATGCAGTAATAGGCAGAAAGGGATACATTCTCAGCAGCTCTAGCAGTAGTCAGGGCTGGAGACACCAGGAAAGAAATGACTTCACGAAGGTGATGCAGGCAGCAAAGCTAAGGTCCTCATATTACTCAAAGTTCCAGCGGGATTTGAGCTGCTGAGTGGGTGGACAGGAGCACCAGCCCAAACTGACTCCCAAGGGCCCTTGGTCGGAATCTTCACAGGAATCCGAGAAGAGGGGTACAATGTCTAAACACAAGCCACTCAAGCCACTGGAGTCATAATCGCAGCATTATGTTTGCAAGATGCAGATTCTTGAGGTTGAATTCAGAACTTTGGAATCAGAATCTATAGAGGTACGGCTCAGGATCTACCTCCTTATACAACTCTCTAGGTGATTCTTAACTCACACCAACTAAATCTTCAAAGCCACCTGCACCTCCTAATCTTCTCACTCTGCAGGAATCTCTTGCTAAGGACCAATTGCCAAGCACCAAGAGTTTCAGCCAAGCATGTGGCTTGTCAGCACATAACATGAGGCTAGTTCTGTGCCCTTGCATTTAACAAATAATCCTAGAATATTGGCACTACTTTAGGCTTCAGAAGGCAATTCTTGCCTTTAGGGGATGGTAAGTTGTGAAGTCACAATCTGCACCCCCAACCCAACATGATGGGCCACCTCGTACCACTGAAAATTTCTGTTGTGGATATATGCCATCAGTCACAAGGGGATCCAATGCCAGTAGAAAGTTACCAGCACAGAGCACTCCACATCTGAAAACAACTCTGAGAGAGTTCCCTATTTGTGAGGAGCAACCTAAGGATGGGACTAATTCACAAAGCTTACAACAGAACAGACACAGATCCCCTAAGGAGGGCTGCCCAGAAAATCAAAGCTGTCAAACTTGGATATCACCCTAAGTTGACAAGTGTAAAGGGCAGGGAGCATGCCCTGATCATCTTAGCTCTCCTTAGAAAGCCTACCCTGTAGTAGATACGTGGGGAGCCCATGTTGGATGGCTGTTATTCAGACAAGGCTGGCGGGGTGCTGGCCACTTGGGAGTGTAGGAGGGAAGAGGCCAGTTAGCAGGACTGCCATGGCACAGGTAGACTTCCTCACGTCCAGGGCACTGGGCGCCTCCACTCCGACTCACTGCCTGTGTACTCTATCACTTGTGAGACGAGCTATGACCAGCAGGCACTGACAGTTGTATCTTGCAACCTAAATATGTCTCTTTCTTTTAAAGCTCTTTCTAGCTTCATGGAGTAAACCTCCCTTCAGATAACACGAGTTACTATCGAGGTTTTGAAAGTTAAATCACATTTTCCCACTGGTTAACTTGATCATTTCAGAGTTACATCTTCATTTTGGATTGATTTTTTTTTTCTACTCAAAGGTAATGAGTTAATGAACTATGCATGAGAAAAGTTTCTATTTCAAGAAAGCTTTGTAAAATGAAAGAATACTTTGTTCAGGTATTTCTTTCATTGGAAGTTCCTGCTTTCTTTAAGTTAGGACCCCTATTTTGAGGAGACAGCTGGCCAACAAGACAGCCCTGGCTTTGTGGGAGTGTGCCAAAGAAACTTCAAGATGTTGTGTTCTTTTCTTTAGATTTATATTCCCAAATTCCTATCCAGAGGAAAGATATTTGCAGGAGGAAAGAGTAGCAGCCATCTATAGGTAATTAGTGAGTCTATGCTCTATGATTCATTGAATTCCACTCTAGCTCCCTACTTAGAATTATAGGGGATTTCTTGGCAATATTAAGAGGCAAATTACTCAAATCTCCATGGCATCATTTTAACGTTGCCCAAACAGTACCCGTGACCATCTGAATTAGTCATTTCTCATTATGCATCTTGGAAGTAAGTTGGTATCAATCCCTCATTGCTGGCTGAGAAAACCTAGTCGTAGTGAAGTTGATTCTGACCCAAGAGCACATGGTAATTGGAGTCAGGTCCGTGATCTTTATGCCTTTTCTCTCCTCTGAGTAAACACATTTGTCATCTTTCATCCACTGCTGTGAGATGTTCATAGACCAGAATTTAGAAAATGTATTTCCATTTATATAACTAGTCCTGTGTCTAGGAAAGGACATACACACACACACACACACACACACACACACATATTTTTAAGCTTCCTATTTCCACACGCAGAGAGAGTTGAGAATGCTGATCCAGGCAAAGTCAGCAGTGTTCCATGGGATGTTGAAGTTCCAACTCTGACTCAACAGTGTCTCCCGTAGGGCTCTACCATCCTGCCGTTACAGCCCCTGCATGCGGAGCTTCCTGGAGACATATACACTTAGCCTGAGTTAAAGCACTTTGTTACCAGACAGGGAACGTCAGCACAGAGTGGCTTACCAGCTTCACTGCGGTGGAAATAGATTGCCCTGGCAGGGGGAGAGGGAGAGCACAAATCCTGAGTGTATGGTGTGCCAACCAGACTAGTGAGGGAAGGGTGGTATTGGGAACACTGGGCAGCCCCAGGATCATGAGCACACAGAAATGCCAGGCTCCTAAGCAGTAGTTCCTGAAGATAAGTTGGAAAATCTTGAAATGGGGTAGAAAATGAAGGGAGGCATGTTGATTCAGAGCAGTGTGCACTTTGAAGTTGGACTGCCTGGGTTCAAATACTGGCTCTACCACTTAAGCTCTGTGACTTTGGGCAAGTTACCACATCCCAAATGATCCACTTCCTAATTCAGAAGACAGAGGTAAAAATTGCAACCTCTCCATAATTTGTTGGGACAATGAAATGAGATAATATATAATATAATATCCTAGTGCCCTTTGCCATCCCTTTCTAGGGTCGCTGAGCCACCATTAAATTGTCTTTTTTAAAATGGAAATGGATCATTACCTTCTCCTACAAGGAAACCAATTGTCCCAAGGAAATACAAGGTATAATTTAAGGTAATGAACCATATGTTGACTCAGAGGCAAGAAATCTCATGGAAGACATCTTGGCCCCAGAATTGTAAGGTAGAGCTGTGGGACCCAGGGTCAGGCTATGTCCTTGGACCAAAGAATGAGAACTATGCCAGGAGGCCAAACTGGATTGAGACAAGTCTTGGGTCAAAGAACACACAGAGCAACCAAAGCCAGAAGCTATGGAGCCAAGTCCCAAGAAAATGTATGATGCAGAAAGCAGGGACGGTCCCAAGGCTGAGGGTGGAGGGTTCAGGAGCAGCGTGCTGGAGAGCCAGCCATTTTTTCTTTTCTGCCTCCTCTGAGAGGTGTGTTAGTCCAGGTCACAATAGCGAGAATCTCAGCAGGCCATTCAGACGAAGTGTGTGTGCTGCTAGGAAAATGTGACTCCTAAATCACAGTCTTCTGATTCTGCTCTAAGACTGTGGACCTATCAGTATTTCCCACAGTGGGTCCCCTGAAAGCCTGGTTCTATGAGATATTCCATGGTGAACATGTTTGCTGGATGAATGAAATTTTTCATGTTTCTTGACTGGAGGATGTTCCAGTGCTTTTAATTTGCTTGTAAATCTCTAAGAGAAAGATACGGTAAGATGTGTTTCCTTAGGAACCCCTTCTTCTTAGGATTAGAATCCTTAACTCCTATGGCTCTTTTGCCACCTCACCTCCGGGAGCTTCTACCTCTAGGCCCCTTCCTCACTTCTCAGAGGTGTGTAGAACCCTCTGGGGGACATGCCTCATTCCCAGGTCCCTACAACTCAGGCAGAGGCATAAATGAGGCTGTAAACTATAGGAGGGTAAGGCCCATGCCTGCCTTGTTCATATTCTTTCTGTCACATAGTTGTGGCTCATGTAGTGCCTATTTGTGGAATAATTACTTATTGAATGAACAGGATAACCTAGTTCATGCTGAACTCCAGTTGCTGCCGTAGACAGCACTTTGAGTGTATCACGGTTAAGTACTCAACTGACCCACACTTGTTGGGGGGAGTGTTTTCTGAGACTATTTGGTATGGAACAAAGAATCAGAAGGCATGAGCTATCCTAATGTGGTGCTTTCTTTTCTCACCTCCCCAAATGATCTCATAATAACCATGCCTGTCTCATGTCAACCCAGCCATGGGAGTAGTTTACCAAAATTAAACTCTCCATAAACATGAAATATAATCCTAATGATTCCTTTAGGAATTAGACCCACTTGTTGATGTTGTGTTAGGCCCTTTAGCACCTAGTCTGAACCTTTGTGAATATCTAGGCACATGGCAGTAAAGGCTGCCTCTGAGTATGTTTCATAACCATAGGATTTGCCAGTTTAAGTGGAAGAGAGAGATGGAGGCAAAATGGGCTTTTTTTCTTGGCTCTTTTATAGTGGATAGTGTTTATTTTAAGCAGTTTTCCAAATAAGTAAGGCTTTTCTCCTTTGTTTCATGCACTGTGTCCTAGGAATGATGCACTTCTGTGGGAATTTTGCCCACCCGCCTCTACCCTGAACTTACTAATCTGGAGGTAATTATGCTAGAGTGGTCCCTGCCAAAGCTCTGTGGAGGGGCACGTCAGACACAGCCCTAACCAAGGCACTGCTGCGTGTGGGAGCCCTAGCTTGTTGCTTTTGGGTTTCATCCACCTGCCCCTACCCTATGGCAGTCCACTTTTTATTTTTATTTTTTGGAGGGGGCAGGAAGAGAAGCAAGCAACTTTGATGGGGAGGAATTGGGACTTAGATCCACAGTTGAAATGACAAGGAAAGAGAGCTACTTTGTCCAAACTCTGTACGTTGCAAGTTATGTTTGATTTGGAGGGTTAAGTTTGAACTTTATTATTACATATGATAATGTACAAAAACTCAGTGACTATATTTTCTTAACTCTGCATCATAATACAGTCTAAAGATCTTATCTGTCTTTTAAAATTTTGTTTATATGAACAGTCTTTAACCAGCATAAAGATTAAACCACATTTAGATTAAATAAATCACTGTATTGAAAATAAAATTTTTTGGAATCATGACTTTTGAGAAATCCAGACTGTGGCTCTCTGTGCCCTGTGCCTTAAGAGGGAAAAAGAGACTTGGAAGTTCATGCTGATCGCCAAGTGTGTCAAGAGTCCTGGTTGTCCCAGATGACAGCTGGCACACACAGACAAGCCACTCACTTTAACATTATTTTTTCCTGGTGAAGAAATAGCAGCTACTTGCCAGCCTGCTTCTTTTTTGCAGGAAGCCAACAAGGAGTTTTCCTTGAGAATCTGTCATTTTAAATAATTTATTCAGTGTAAATTGTTACCATCAGAGAGTAAAAAGGAGTCAGTTTACAAGAAGACCTTAAGTAATGGGGGAAACAACAGAAAAAATAATATTTGTAGTAATTTTGGCTAATGATCATAATGTCACTTCTACATGAGAGTTCTCTAGGGGAATTAGTCTAGTATGCCAGGCATATTCAGCTGTTTGGAACTCTTAAGTTTAAAAAATTAATAATACAAGAGGACCAACTAATGATACCTTTGGCTCTTTCAAAGCAGTCTGGTATCTGCATGAAAACACTGGTTATTTTGGTGTCCAGTTGGAGAGCACAGGGACACACAGCAGGTTGCCTGAAAATCAAAGCTTTCTTCCTGAAATATAGGTCTGTAAAGGATACATTTCTGGGATCTGATGTTTCCTGGCTTATTCAAATAACGATGACGTCGTTAGAAACCTTTCAGAACTACAGGACTCTTCTTTATGCTCAATGACAACAACAAAAGCGTCATCAATCTGTAGATGGTCTTTGATCCTGGTGTGTGAATTCTATTCCTGGGCTGCCAATATCCAGAGTCCTGTGAATGTAAGTGGCTCAGGCTTCTGTAATTAGGTTATCTGATTCCCCCCACGGCTAATTTTGTTAGAGACTTCACAGTGCTTCTAAATTTATATAGGTAAACAAACAGGGACACACTTTTCTTCAAGTCACTTATTAGAATCAAAATTAGGAAGAGTTTTTAACCTTCATAAAACTGAGCTGACTGATGAAAGACGCAATTGCAGGTGGGTATTGAAAATGTTCACAGGTATCTCCACCAAGAAAAGGGGGGGTTGGGGATGGGATTTGCATTCACTCTAATCATGCCTACCTGTTTTAGTTTTGTAAAGCTGTAGTTAGTGAATGAATATGTGTCAGTTCGAGGACAGCATGTCTATGTTATTTTCCAAGGGGAAGGAGAATAGCCTTCCATTGTCTAGATTTTGGAAATATCTAGAGTATGTTCACTTAAAAACTCATAGGTTTTATAAATTATAATTCATTTTCTTTACAAACGGGGAGAACCAGATTAATCAGGACATCACCAACGAGCTGTTGGAAATGCTAGAAAACATTAATAGTATGGATTTGAATAAATTGAACATAGGACTTCAGATTTAATACTGGACACTATCGTTATAGAACACTTGAGACATAGACATTACATTAGTGACCTATTGCTGCTGTAACAAACTTTCACAAATTTAGAGGCCTATAAACAACAAAATAGTATGGATTTGAATAAATTGAACATAGGACTTCAGGTTTAATACTGGACACTATCGTTATAGAACACTTGAGACATAGACATTGCATTAGTGACCTATTGCTGCTGTAACAAACTTTCACAAATTTAGAGGCCTATAAACAACAAATTGATTATTTTACAATTCTGGAGGCCAGAAGCCTAAAGTGAATCAGCAGGGCAGCCTTCCATCCTGGAGGCTGGGGGAGAATGCATTTCCTTGCCTTTTCCAGCTTCTGGAGGTTGACTGCGTCCCTTTAGCTCATAGCCCATTTCACTCAGGCTGCTGCTTCTGTCATCGCAACATCTTTTCTGACTCCAACACTCTGCCTCCCTCGTAAAAGAACTCTTGTGATAACATTGGGTACTCCTTATAATCCAGAATAACCTTCCCACCTCAATATTGTTAATCACATCTGCAAAATCCCTTTTGCCGGGTAAAGCAACAGAGTCACAGGTTTCAGAGATTAGGATGTGGATATCTTTGGGAGGCCATTACTCTGCCTACCACAGACATAGTCATCACAGATCAATTAATTTATCCCTTCCAAGTAGTTTTCTCTTTGGCCTTTCTGCAAATCTGAAGGAGATAATTACAGCTACAATCCGCAGGTGGAGTGTGGAATTGAAAGCACCGTCCTACAGGATGACTTCTTGTGAGAATAAAACCTGATGGTGCAATCTGCTCTGTCCAGCAGAAACTTCCCATGGCCACCAAATTGATGTTTTCTCCTTTTCCTCCAAAATCTTGCAAGTGTAACCTGTAGCTCACTACACAGAATCAAAAGAATCATGACTGTGGTAGTGTGTGTAGGGACAGGGCTCTAGAATAGAGCAGCTCAAATGCCGAATCTGCCCCTGACTAAACATGTCACATTGCACAAGTTCCTACGTTCATTATGCTTCAATTTCTGTGTCTGAAAGACAAAGGTGACTTCAAGAATTGCTGTGAGATTAGGAAAATAAAATACTCAAAGTACTTGGCACATGCCTGGCATATACTTGTTGCCCAGTCATTGGTGGTTGCGGTAGGGGCTTACTCTATCCTGCAGAGAACAAACAGAAGCAGAGTGGCCAGAAGGAGGGCAGAGAAAGCTGCAGTTCAGGCCAAAGAACAGAGCCATTCCCTAGTTAATAAATGAGCCTGGCCGCTAGCATCATGCAAAGAAAGTAGAATTCTGCACTTGCACTGAGCTTGCAGCATTTGCAGATGCAAAGTCTGAGAACTTAGTAATAAGACCTGATACTAGGAAGGCAAACCTGGGCTGGATCATCAGAGCCTTCTCAACATCATAGAAGAAGAGGGTTAGGATCCACAGGAGAGGAGGCCAGATCAGCTCAGTCCACAGGCACTTCTCTCAGCCATACTGGTTAGGGCTGACACCTTATGCATTGCAATATATACAGCTCTATAATAAATGTTTCCTTGCTAACTTACTCCTAAATAACGAATAATACCATTTTATCAGCATGTAGCTTCAGCTTTATTCTCAATAATCTATTTTATTGACACCCTAAGTTCTGATTTTAAAACTCTTCTCCAGATGTTCTTTTATATATATATATATATATATATATATATATATATATAAAAATTATCAATATACAATGTAGTTGATTTTCATGTCCCTTTACCAATTCCTCCTTCCCTCCTCCCTCTCCCCTTACCCACCCATCAACGTCATATCTGTTCACTTGTCTTAACAAGTTCAAGGAATTGTGATTGTTGTGTCTTCTTCCCCTCTCCATTTATTTGTTTGTATATTTATGTATTTATTTTTAGCTCACACAAATAATTGAGAACATGCGGTATTTCTCTTTCTGTGCCTGGCTTATTTCACTTAATATAATTTTTTCTAAGTCCATCCTTGTTGCTGCAAATGGTAGTATTTCATTCTTTTTTATAGCAGAGCAGTATTCCATTGTGTAAATATACCATATTTTCCTTACCACTCATCTGATGATGGACATTTGGGCTGATTCCAGCTCCTGTCTATTGTGAATAGCTCTGCAATAAACATGGGAGTACAGGTATCCCTTTGACATGATGATTTCCATTCCTTTGGGTATACACCCTCTATTAAGATATTTTTCATGTTATTCTTTTTTTAATTTTAATTTATCAATATACAATGTAGTTGATTTTCATGTCCCTTTACCAATTCCTCCTTCCCTCCTCCCTCTCCCCTTACCCACCCATCAACGTCATATCTGTTCACTTGTCTTAACAAGTTCAAGGAATTGTGATTGTTGTGTCTTCTTCCCCTCTCCATTTATTTGTTTGTATATTTATGTATTTATTTTTAGCTCACACAAATAATTGAGAACATGCGGTATTTCTCTTTCTGTGCCTGGCTTATTTCACTTAATATAATTTTTTCTAAGTCCATCCTTGTTGCTGCAAATGGTAGTATTTCATTCTTTTTTATAGCAGAGCAGTATTCCATTGTGTAAATATACCATATTTTCCTTACCACTCATCTGATGATGGACATTTGGGCTGATTCCAGCTCCTGTCTATTGTGAATAGCTCTGCAATAAACATGGGAGTACAGGTATCCCTTTGACATGATGATTTCCATTCCTTTGGGTATACACCCTCTATTAAGATATTTTTCATGTTATTCTTTTTTTAATTTTAATTTATCAATATACAATGTAGTTGATTTTCATGTCCCTTTACCAATTCCTCCTTCCCTCCTCCCTCTCCCCTTACCCACCCATCAACGTCATATCTGTTCACTTGTCTTAACAAGTTCAAGGAATTGTGATTGTTGTGTCTTCTTCCCCTCTCCATTTATTTGTTTGTATATTTATGTATTTATTTTTAGCTCACACAAATAATTGAGAACATGCGGTATTTCTCTTTCTGTGCCTGGCTTATTTCACTTAATATAATTTTTTCTAAGTCCATCCTTGTTGCTGCAAATGGTAGTATTTCATTCTTTTTTATAGCAGAGCAGTATTCCATTGTGTAAATATACCATATTTTCCTTACCACTCATCTGATGATGGACATTTGGGCTGATTCCAGCTCCTGTCTATTGTGAATAGCTCTGCAATAAACATGGGAGTACAGGTATCCCTTTGACATGATGATTTCCATTCCTTTGGGTATACACCCTCTATTAAGATATTTTTCATGTTATTCTTTATGTTCTTCTGTATGGTTAAACTTGTTTTCAATGAGCATGTATTATTTCTATAATCAAAAAAAAAATTTAAAGATTATAAATGAAGGCCAATTGTTTCCAATTTTAAAGTTTTCCAATTTTACTGCTTATTTTTTTCTGATGGACAGACTTCTAATGTTTTTCTGTGTCATGACCCAGAGATGATTGATCGACCTCTGAAAAAAATCTAAAAAATGCTTTTGTGAATACACTCAATATGACCTATTTTGCCCAAAAAGAAACTTTTCCTCGAAGTTAAGAATAACTGAAAATAATGAGATATTGGGGGTGGGGAGACCCTAAAGAGCATTTTTAACACTGTCGGCGTTCTCCACTAATATGTGCTCTCCTAGAACTGAACAGTGAAGGAGGTTAATGCTGCACTGCAGAGGAGAGGAGCAGAAATATATTGTAGCAGAGATCTGTATGCTAAGCAAATTATGCTCGTGCTATTGTTTGAGATGACCTCTTAATCTTCATTTCGCCTTAGTCTGACACTAATTGAAATGGCTGTTTCCAGGGCACCTTGGTACTTAACACAGGGAGTTTCCTTATGCTCTTGACCTGGTCACTGTTGCTGTCCCTGCGTCCCTGCAACAACATCACTGTCAGGATCATCTTACATATAACATTGGGTTTGGAAGACACTTTTTCTCTCCTCATTCCTACTTCCTCCCCCGCATACATACCCCACCTCTCTTGAGTGCAGGAGTTCCCATACGCTTGATAATCAAATCTTATTCTGAGCATGAACACAGATCCCAGGAGCATCTTACCTTTCAGCAAGAAAAAACTTTTTAAACATGCATGTTTTTTTAAAGGAATCTGTAATATTGCAGCCTGATTTATTCTTGGTGTCATCTTGATTTTTGTACATGTTGGGGGTTGATAACAGCCAGAGACCCAGTTTGGCAGTAGTTCTCATTGCCAAGGATAGGGCTGAGCCCTTCCTGAATCTGTAATATTGCAGCCTGATTTATTCTTGGTGTTATCTTGATTTTTGTACATGTTGGGGGTTGACAACAGCCAGAGACCCAGTTTGGCAGTAGTTCTCATTGCCAAGGATAGGGCTGAGCCCTTCCTAGGACATCCCATCTCTGGAACTACCCCCCTCAGTTTACTGCAGCAGCTGCAGGAGCAGCAAATACTTCTGAAGCTCCCTGGCTCCATGCCAGTGTGCAGGTAAGAAAGGGCAGGACTCCTTCCTCTGCCCTGCCCGTTCTGCAAACAGAATCAGCACACTACTGTTTGCTCCCTTGCTCAGATGTGACGTAGGTTCTGTTTGCAGGAGGGCGGTGTATAGAAGTACATGCTGGGATATCTGTATTATACGTCTTGTTCCTAAAAGTTGGGACCAGAGAATACAACTCTCTTTGCATACTACATTACATAGTTAGAAGCTTCCTACATACCGATGAGGATCCTGACAGTTCACATTTGCCTGGTGGCTTTCCAGGCCTGATCTCCCTGCAGGAAGCATGCTCTGTGATTAGCAGACTCTATCTGGAGGCAATATGCTGAAGTAGTAGAGTCCTTGTGTTCAAGTTAGAATCCTGACACAGCCACTTAGTGACTGTGGTTTTGCAAAGTTACTTTTTCTTTTAGCATCTGCTTCCTTGCATGATAGAGGTATTAATATCTATGCTGCTAAACAATTAGGACGATTAAATTGGATGTCACATGTAAAGCACTGTCACTGCAGTGAAGTGCTCAAAAAATGGCAGCTAATGATACTATTAACATAATATTAGCAATCCCATTTAAAAAAGAAAAAACAAACAAAAAAACCTTTCTCTTGGCCCTTCTTTTCCTGATAACTGCCTCATTTGCCTGCATTCCTTCTGAGCAAAGGTCTTTCAAAGAGGGCCAGTACTCCCTGTCTCCAACTTCCTTCCTCACATTCACTCCTAAACCCCCTTCTCCAACGATGATCTTCTTGTCAAGGTCACCAGCGGCCACTGCATCACTAAATGCAACGGCATTTACCAATGGCAGTGACCAATTGGCAGCATTTGGTAGAGGAGATCACTCCGTCCTTGATGTGATTTTCCCCTTGACTTCGCAACATCATGGGTCCTTGATTTCCTCCTATCTCAACGGCTACTCCCTCTCAGTCTCTGTGGCTGAGGTCCCTGATCTTTAGATGTTGTGGCGACCCAGAACTCAGTAACTGTTTCTCTTTTTCCTCTTTTTCTATTAACATTTATTCCCCCAATAAGCCCACCTCGTCTTGTAGCTTTGAATATTGTTTTTGTGCCAATGATTCCCAAATGTATATTACCAGCCTTAAACTCAGTCCCCAATTCCAGACTCATCCATCCACCTACTTGACTCTCCACTTGAATATCTAATAGGCACCTCAAGCACAGTGCATTAGTCAAGGTTCTCCAGAGAAACAGAAACAATAGGTGTGTGTGTGTGGGTGGCTGGGTGGGTGGGTGGGTGTGGGTGTGTGTGTTTAGAGGGAGAGAGGAGAGAGATTTATCATAAAGAATTGGTTCACATGACTATGGAGGTATGCAAGTCCTAAGATCCACAGGGTGAGTTGGCAACCTGGAGACCCAGGAGAGGAGGTGGTATAGTTCTAGTACAAAGGCTGGTGGGCTCGAGACCCAGGAAGAGCTGAGTTCAGGTCTGAAGGCAAGAAAAAAACCCAAGTCTCAGTTTGAAGGCAGCCAGGCAGAAGGAATTCTCTCTTACTTAGGGAAGGGTTCTATTCAGGCCTTCAGCTGATTGCATGAGGCCCATTCACATTAGGGAGGACAATCTGCTTTACTTAGTCTTCCAATTCAAATGATATTGTCATTCAAAAACACCCTCATAAAAACATCCAGAATAATGTTTGACCAAATATCTGGCACCCTATAGCCCAGTCAAGTTGACACATAAAATGAACCATCACACACAGCATGTCCAAAAACAGGACTCCTGATCTTTTGAATAAAATTACTCTATCTGCACCTTCTTTTGTCATTGGTCGGCAACTGCATCCTTTCAGTTTGGCTCAAGCCAAAAACCTTGGAGTCATTCTTGACTCTTCTCCTCCTTTCATATCTTACATGCAACCTGTCACAAAATCCTGTTTACCTTCAAAGCATATCCAGATTTCAACCATAGCTTGCCACTCCCATTGCTTCTACACTAACTTGAGCCACGATCATTGCTCAAAGAGACCCATTTAAAATTGTGGCCACCAGTACTTCTGATGTCCTTGGCTCTAATTTTATACACAGTACTTATCACCTTTTGTATACCATACAATTTCCATACTTATTCTGGTTGTCGTTTTTCTGTCTGCCTTAGGATGCGTAGCACACTGTCTGATATGAAGTATACATGCAATAAATATTTGTCAGGTGAATTGCTGTCATAGTGATAAGGAAACTGGGGCTTAAAGGAATTGAGTAATTTGCCAAGGTTACACAGTAAGTAGTAAGACTATTCTAAAACAGTACTTAGAGTCATGGGCAAGAAGTGCTGTGTTAGGTGAGTCTCTGCAGTACAAGTGTTAGGCATCTATTTTCCACTTTTATTGAAAGTAGACCTTGTACAGATAGCAGTGTCTATAGGCCAGTGCTAACTTACATTATTATCCTTCATCACAGGCTAAAATTTATTCTCTTATTCTTATCTCTATGCCTTTCAGGCATCTGATGAAATCCCCTTGTTTTGAAATATTTTCACATTTCAGAAACGAATAAATTAATGTTGTATTCTTGCCATCATTTTTTTTTAAGCTCTTAGTCCAAACCAGGCATCACTTTGGAGCTTTTCTTATAGGTTAATCCTTTTATCTTCTTATAATTCTTC